>NC_058524.1:596963762-597183762 GCF_904849725.1 Hordeum vulgare subsp. vulgare
ATAGATACGTTTGAGACGTATCAAGGAACCACCATGGTAGTTTCTCCTGAACATCTTCCTTTTTTGAAATTATCAGTGACCCAAAGGAAAAGTGAACAAGGCTCAACTAAACTCATAGCAACTACTCCCACAAGTGCCTAGAGGCCATATTGCGCATCAAAACTACTTGGGACCTGCTAAAATTAGCATGCAAAGCTCAAGAACAGGGTCACCAAGGCAGCAAAAATACGCGAAGTATAAGGCACTAGAGCAAAAACTAATTGGACCAATGGAGGAGTCACTTACCAATGAGTAATTTCCCCAAAGCAGTTCGGAGAATGGTGCTTTGACCAAGGATATCGAAAATCCCAGCAAGAAGAGCAAGAACACGGGTTTGAGCTGCGAAACAATATTTTCTGGAGGTAGGAGAAGCAGATGGGAGCTAGAATGAGTGGAGGGTGTGCACGTGGGCCCCACCAGCCAGGTAGGCGCGACCAGGGGGTGCCCATGCCTCTAGGGCTTGTGGCCCACTGGTGCAGCCCCCAAACTAGCTCTTCGTCCCAGTATTTTTCAAAAAAATTAGAAAAAATCATACTTGATTTTCAGGACGTTCAGAGAATTTTTTTTGGGGTACTTTTCCACGAGACGCTAAAATAGAAAACAAGGGAAACTAAACTAAATCTATCATTTTTCTTCTAAGCAACCAAAGGTGAAAGCTTGGAACAGAGGTTTGTGACCACTCGATTCATCCATCTCATGGTCATCGGAAGAAATCCGTCAATGGGGTTGATAAAGTCTCCTTGACAAACTTTTTAGAATCGCAAAAGAGAACAGAGAATTTTCGAATAGTCACTAGGTCACCTCAATGGGGATGTGTATCTCCCCAACAAGCAAATCATACTTCATCTTAACAGGAGGAATAGGGCATTCAAAGCTCCCAATAAGAATCGATGAAGTTTTTTCGATAGCATTGATGCAGTGTACTCGATATTGTTTCTTCGGAAAGTGCACCGTATGCTCATTACCGTTGACATGGAAAGTGACATTGCCTTTGTTGCAATCTATAAAAGCCCCTGCAGTGTTTAGAAAGGGTCTTCCGAGGATGACCGCCATGGCATCATCCTGGGGAATATCCAGAATAACAAAGTCTGTTAAGATAGTGACGTTAGCAACCACAACAGGCACATCCCCACAAATGCCGATAGGGAAAGCAGTTGATTTGTCGGCCATTTGCAGAGAGATTTTAGTGGGTGTCAACTTATCCAATTCAAGTCTACGATAAAGAGAGAGAGAGAGGCATAACACTAACACCGGCTCCAAGGTCGCATAACGTAGTTCTAACGTAGTTGCCTTTAATGGAGCAAGGTATAGTGGGCACACCGGGATCACCTAGTTTCTTAGGAGTTCCACCCTTGAAGGTATAGTTAGCAAGCATGGTGGAAATCTCAACCTGAGGTATCCTCCTTTTATTAGTCACAATATCCTTCATGTACTTAGCATACGGAGACATTTTGAGCATATCTGTCAAAGGCATTTGCAGAAAGATAGGTCTGATCATTTCAACGAAGCGCTCAAAATCCTCATCATCCTTTTTCTTGGATGGTTTGGGAGGAAAGGGCATGGGTTTCTGAACCCATGGTTCCCTTTCTTTACCATGCTTCCTAGCAGCGAAGTCATTCTTATCTTATCTCTTATTCTTAGGCTGTGGGTTATCAAGATCAATTGGTTCAATCTCCACATCCTTATCATTGCTAGGTTGAGCATCATCATGAGCATCACTATTGATATTATCATTAGGCTCATGTTCATCACCAGATTGTGTTTCAGTATCAGAGACAGAGACATCGTTTGGACTCTCAGGTGTAGCAGCAATAGGGTTGCTAGCATGCAAGTTCCTATCATCTTTCTTCTTCTTTCTAGGATGACTAGGTGCATCAGTGCTAACTCCTTGAGATTCTTGTTCAATTCTATTAGGATGACCCTCAGGATACAAAGGTTCCTGGGTCATTCTACTGCCTCTAGTGACGACTCTGACAGAATAATCATTCAACTCATTGAGAAAGTCATTCTGAGATTTAAGTACTTGTTCTACCTGAGTGGTAACCATAGAGGCATGTTTATTCAGAAGTTTAAGATCATTGCCATTTCTGTCCACACAAGCACTTAAATGACTAAGCATACGAGCATTCTGTTCCAATTGTCTGCTAACATAATCATTGAAACTCTGTTGTTTGGCAACAAAGTTATCAATTCATCCAGGCATAAGGTAGCAGGTTTATCAAAAGGAATATCACTTTCATCGAACCTACCCACATAATTTACTTCTACTACCTGTATCGGGTTATCAAGACCATGGATCTCTTCGATAGGTGGTAGATTTTTGACATCTTCACATTTAATGCATTTCTCTTTCATAGATTTCTTAGCTTCTTGCATATCTTCAGGACTGAGGAATAGATACCTCTTTTCTTCGGAGTTGGCTTAGGAGGTGTGATACGTCTCCATCGTATCTACTTTTCCAAACTCTTTTGCCTTTGTTTTGGAATCTAATTTGCATGATTTGAATGGAACTAACCTGGACTGACGTTGTTTTCAGCAGAATTGCCTTGGTGTTGTTTTTGTGCAGAAATGAAACTTCTTGGAACGCCCTGAAAATTTACGGAGAATATTTCTAGAAAATATGAAAAATACCTGCGCAAAGATCCACCGGAGGGGATGGGCCAGTGGACCACAAGCCTTGTAGCCGCCACCCCCCTGGTGGCCGCTAGCAAGCTTGTGGGGCCCATGTGGCCCTGCCGCCCCCAAACTCAGCTCTATAAATTCACTTTCGTCCCAGAAAAAAATCAAGAGAGAAGATTTCGTCGCGTTTGCGATACAGAGGCGCCACCACATCCTGTTCTTCATCTGGAGGGCAGATCTGGAGTCTGTTTTGGGCTCCGGAGAGGGGAAATCGTCGTCATCGTCATCATCAACCTTCTTCCCTCTCCAATTCCATGAAGCTCTTCATCGTTCGTGAGTAATCTACTCGTAGGCTCGCTGGGCGGTGATGAGTAGGATGAGATCTATCATGTAATCGAGTTAGTTTTGACGGGGATTGATCCCTAGTATCCAGTATGTTTTGAGATTGATGTTGCTACTACTTTGCCATGCTTAATGCTTGTCACTAGGGCCCGAGTGCCATGATTTCAGATCTGAAATTATTATGTTGTCACCAATATATGTGTGTTTTAGATCCGATCTTGCAAGTTGTAGTTACCTACAATGTGTTATGACCCGGCAACCCCGGAGTGACAATAACCGGAACCACTCCCGGTGATGACCATAGTTTGAGGAGTTCATGTGTTCACCAAGTGCTAATGCGTTGGTACGGTTCTTTATTAAAAGGAGAACCTTAATATCCCGTAGTTTCCTTTTGGACCCCGCTGTCACGGGAGGGATGGACAATAGATGTCATGCAAGTTCTTTTCCCTAAGCACGTATGACGACACACGGAATGCATGCCTACATCATATTGACGAACGGGAGCTAGCCACATATCTCTCCATGTTATAACTGTCGCATGATGAATATCATCCAAACAAATCACCGACCCATTGCCTACGAGTTTGTCCCACTGCTGCTCTTACTTGTCTTGCTCTGCTGCTGTTACTACTGTTGTTGCTGCTGTTACTTGCTACTGTTGCTACTTGCTACTGCTGTCACTACTGCTGTTCCTTGCCACTGCTGCTACTCGTTACACTGCTGCTACCTGCTACAATACTGGTTCGCATGTCGTTGACGGGAAAGAATATTTCCCATCTACCGGCAACTTCTGGCGCCATTGATACAATCGTTAGGAATAGTCTGTCGTCAACAGATCATTTCTGACACCGTTGTTATCATATTACTTTGCTGTTGATACTTTGCTTGCAGATACTAATCTTTCAGGTGTGGTTGAATCTGACACATTCAGCTGCTAATACTTGAGAGTATCCTCTCACTTCCTAACTGGCGAATCAACAAATTTGGGTTGAATACTCTACCCTCAAAAACTGCCTCGATCCCACGCGCTGGTGGGTCATTGCAAGACAATTTCTAATTGTTGAGCAATCGAGAATAGCATTTGTCTAGCCATTGCCAGAGATCTGCTAAACAACATTTTTCTAGCGCCGTTGCCGGGGAAGCGATTGCTATATTCTCTGAGTCACTTGGGATTTATATCTGCTGATCACTATGAAGAATCTGAAGGATCCAATAACCAGAGTTTTGCCCTCAACTACGAGGGGAGGTAAGGAATTGCCATCTAGCTCTGCACTTGATTCACCTTCAGTTATGAGTAAGTTTGTGACATCACCTCCTGCTAGAAATCTTGATATGTCGCCTGTGCTTGATGATGCTTATGATGCTGCTATGCCTGATACTGCTTTGCCTGATACTGCAAGAGATGCTATGCCTGATGATGCTAGAGATGCTATGCCTGATGATGCTAGAGATGCTATGCGTGATACTGCTTTGCCTGATACTGCTAGAGATGCTATGCCTGATACTGCCTTGCCTGATGATGCTATGCTTGATACTGCTAGAGATACTATTTTGCTTGATGTGCCACTAGGCGTGTTCCTTGATGCTTATATTGCTAGAGTTACTGCCAATGCTCGTGATGCTTCTGAAACTGTCGATACTATTGAGATAGAACCTGCTTTTGCTCCTGCTAGATCTAGCTCTCCTAAATATGAATTGCCTGATATACCTGAGGGTTACGTTATGGAGGGAGAGATAGCTGAGGATTTTCTTGCGTGTAAGGATGCCTATGACGCTGAAAAATTACTTCTCAAGTGGAAGGAAAATTCTTTGAAAGCTAGGATGAAATACGACCCGAAGTTTGCCACTTCACCTATCTTTATCACCGATAAGGATTATGAATTCTCTGTCGACCCTAAGATAATCTCTCTAGTCGAATGTGATCCTTTCCACGGTAATGAGTCTGAGACGGTCGTAGCCCATCTTACCAAACTACACGATATAGCCACCCTTTTCACTAGTGAGGAGAAGATCCGCTACTACTATATCCTTAAGTTGTTTCCTTTCTCTCTAAAGGATGGTGCTAAAGCCTGGTTCACCTCTCTTGCTCCTGGATGTGTGAGTAGTCCCCAGGATATGGTCTATTACTTCTGTGAACAATATTTCCCTGTCCATAAGAAGCAAGCTGCCTTGCAGGAAATATACAACTTTGCTCAAATCCAAGAAGAGAGTCTCCCACAAGCTTGGGGGAGGCTCATCCAGCTACAAAATGCTTTGCCTCATCACCCTCTTAAGAAGAACGAGATACTTGATATCTTCTATAATGGACTTACCGATGCTTCTAGAGACCACCTAGATAGTTGTGCCGGTTGTGTTTTTAGGGAACGAACTATTCAACAAGCTGAGACCCTTCTCAATAACATCTTGATCAACGATAATGCTCGGACTATTCCCGAACCACCTCCTAAGCCAACTCCTAAGAAAAGAGGTATTCTATTCCTCAGTCCCGAAGATATGCAAGAAGCCAAGAAATCTATGGAAGAGAAAGGCATTAGATCTGAAGATGTCAAAAATCTACCACCTATCGAAGAGATCCATGGTCTCGATAACCCGATACAAGTAGTAGAAGTAAATTCTTTGCGTAGGTTTGATGAGAGTGATATTCCTTTTGACAAACCTGCTAGCCTATGCTTTGATGGATTTGACAACTTTGTTGCCAAACAACAGAGTTTCAATGATTATGTTAGCAGACATTTGGAACAAAGTACTCGTATGCTTAGCCATTTAAGTGCTTGTGTAGACAGAAATGTCAATGATCTGAAGCTTCTGAGTAAACATGCCTCTATGATTACTACTCAGGTAGAACAAGTACTTAAAGCTCAGAATGACTTGCTCGATGAATTAAATGACAACTCTGTCAGAGTCATTACTAGAGGAGGCAAAATGACTCAGGAACCTTTGTATCCTGAAGGCCATCCTAAGAGAATTGATCAAGATTCTCAAGGAATTAATGCTGGTACACCCAGTCATCCTAAGGAGAAGAAGAAGGATGATAGAAACCTACATGCCGGTTCACCAAATACTGTCACACCTGAAGAACCTAATGATATTTCTGCGTCTGATGCAGAAACACAATCTGGTGATGAACATGAGCCTGGTGACAATATGTACAACGATGTTCATAATAATGCTCAACCTAGCAATGATGAGGATGTGGAGATTGAACCTACGGTTAATCCTGATAACCCACAAACTAAGAGATACGATAAGAATGACTTCACTGCTAGGAAGCATGGTAAAGAAAGGGAGCCATGGGTTCAGAGACCTGTGCCCTTTCCTCCTAAGCCATCCAAGAAAAAGGATGATGAGGATTTTGAGCGCTTCGTTGAGATGATAAGACCCATCTTTCTGCAGATGCGGTTAACTGATATGCTCAAAATGTCTCCGTATGCCAAGTACATGAAAGATATCGTGACCAATAAACGGAATATACCAGATCTTGAGATCTCCACCATGCTTGCCAATTACACTTTCAAAGGTGGAACTCCTAAGAAACTTGGTGATCCCAGAGTGCCCACTATACCTTGCTCCATTAAAGGAAAGTACGTAAGAACTACCTTATGTGACCTTGGAGCCGGTGTTAGTGTTATGCCGCTCTCTCTTTATTGTAGACTTGAATTGGATAAGTTGACACCTACTGAAATTTCTCTGCAAATGGCCGACAAATCAACTGCTTTCCCTATCGGCATTTGTGAGGATGTGCCTGTTGTGGTTGCTAACACCACTATCTTAACAGACTTTGTTATCTTGGATATTCCCGAGGACGATGCCATGGCTGTCATCCTCGGAAGACCCTTTTTGAACACGATAGGGGCTGTTATAGATTGCAACAAAGGCAATGTCACTTTCCATGTCAACAGTAATGAGCATACAATGCACTTACCGAAGAAACAATATCAAGTACATTGCATCAATGCTATCGAAAAGACTTCATCGATTCTTATTGGGAGCTTTGAATGCCCTATTCCTCGTGTCAAGATGAAGTATGATTTGCTTGTTGGGGAGATACATATCCCCATTGAGGTAACTTAGTGGCTATTCGAAAATTCTCCGTTCTCTCTTGCGATTCGAAAAGGTTTTGTCATGAGGGTTTGATCAACCCCATTGACGGATTTCTTTCGATGACCATGAAATGGATGAATCAAAGAGTCACATACCTCTGTTTTAAGCTTTCACTTTCCATTGCTTAGAAGAAGAATGATAGATTTAGTTTAGTTTTTCCTGTTTTCTGTTTTAGTGTCCCGGAGAAAAATACCCCGAAAATAGAAGTTCTCCGATGGTCCTGAAAATCTAGTATGATTTTTTCTGGAATATTTGAAAAATATTGGGCCTAAGAGCAGGCTTGGGGGTCAAACCAATGGGCCACAAGCCCTGCAGCCGCCGCCCCCTGGTGGTGGCTAGCAAGCTTGTGGGGCCCACAAGGACTCCCTCCACTCATTCCAGCTCCCATCCTCTTCTTCCATCTCCAGAAAAAATTGTTTCACAGCTCAAACCCGTGTTCTTGCTCATTTGGCTGTGATTTTCGATCTCCTTGCTCAAAGCACCATTCTCCAAACCGTTTTGGGGAAATTACTCCTTGGTAAGTGACTCCTCCATTGGTCCAATTAGTTTTTGCTCTAGTGCTTTATCCTTTGCGTATTCTTGCTACCTTGGTGACCCTGTTCTTGAGCTAGAAATGTTGATTTTAGCTGGTTCCAAGTAGTTTTAGCGCGTGATACGGTCTCTAGGCACTAGTAGGAGTAGTTGCTACGAGTTGGGTTAATCTTTATTCACTTTTCTTTCGAAGTCTCCAAAAATTTCAGAATTTTTCACAGCTAGAAAAGGGAAAAGATGAGGAGGTTTTTGAGAGGCTCTTCAAGTCGTAACCCCAAGGAGGATGAGAAGAACCACCCCAAGTACGTGGTTCCTCGAGTCACAGAAGTTCGAGCATGCGAGTGGCCAAGTGATGATTTTTTGCGTGCCGCTGGGCTTTTTGAAGACTTTTATTACTTGGTGGAGAATGCAGGTCTTACTACGTTCGTTGAAAATAAGTGCTCACAATACCTCCTCCTCACCAATAAAGCTTCAACTTTTATCCGAGGAAGAATCCTCCCATGGTTGAGTTCATGTTATACGACATCCCCGAGTGCATGACACTACAGGATTTTTGCAATGTATGCAAATTACCTTATGTTGGGGATATCCGTGACCCTCGTCCACGGGACTTGGAGGATTTCATAGGTACTATTTATGTTGGTGAGGAGAGAGGAGTGTCTCGCCCTAGAATTGCTAGCATACATTTTCCTGTGCTTCGGTACTTCTCATTATTTGTGGGAAAATGTTTGATTGGCCGTGGGGAGGTTGGATCACTTAGTTCTCCAGACCTTGCGGTTTTGCGCGAAGGCCTTTATAACGATAAGACTTATAGCCTAGGTGCTATAGTAGCCCAGCGGTTGAACACCAATCGTTCCAAGGGTGTCGTCTATGGAGGTATCTATGCTACCCGTCTTGCCAGACACTTTGAGATACCCGTTAGACTGGGAGAGGAAGGAGAGATGCTTCTTCCTGAGAAATATCTGGATTATGACAACATGGTTCGCCATGATTTTCTGGATAGAGATGCTAGTAGACGGATGATTTATAACCTGGTATTTAGTCAGGGTACTCGAGAGACTATTACTTTGCCTGATCCTTCTTTGTTCGATCTTCATGCAGGCAGGTACACTATTATGCCCTCGGACATCTACGCATATTGGGGCTTGGCCCAACCACAGGTCTCGTGCCCGAGCCGTCGGTCGAGTACCACACGCCAGTTTATCAGTGGGAGCGAGAGGAGCTCACACAGCAGTGGCATCCACAGTCTGCTCCGGAGTATCCCGGAGCTGGTTATTTCCCACCTTGGGAGTAGACCAAGCTAGGCCAAAAGCCTAAGCTTGGGGGAGTATATGTTCTCACCGACCTTATATTCATGCTTATGCTTTCACTTTGACAGTCGGTGTTCACACTTTGCCACTGTGTTATCCATGCTAGTTTATTTTCATTTTCTTGTTTTCTTGTTTTGTGTCCTTTTGAGAAAAACCAAAAAGATTTTTCTTTCTTCTTTTTGCTTGTTGGGAGTTTTCCTGTGTAAATAGTTCTCTTTTTCTCTAGGTCAAGGTAGAAGATATTGGTTACAATGTTTAGTGGCTCTTGCATGCATACCTATTTAACTTTCAAAGAGTCATATTACTTTGTCTTCTCCTTTGTGTTTGCCTGCAGATTCAGCTTAGTCCATTGCATGAGCACTCTTATTATTGTTCACATCGTTCGATCGTGCAAATGAAAGGCAATAATGATGATATATGATGAAGTGACTGAGACTGGAAAAGCTGGTATGAACTCTATCTATTTTGTTTTTGTAAATATGAGTAGCTTGTCATGCCCGATTCAGCCTTGTTGTGAGAGAACCATGTTTGCAATGACAACTTAGAGATCATAGTTTCTGATGCCATGCTTAACTAGCTGAGAGCTTATAATGGTTTGTCTTGAATGCCAACATAGATTTTGAGATGACTATGATGTAGTATGATAGAATGGTATTCTCCTTTGAATGATTCAAGTGGCTTGACTTGGCGCATGTTCATACATGTAGTTGAAACAAAATCAACATAGCCTCTATGATGTTCGTGTTCATGGTGATTTATATCCTGTTCATGCTTGCATTCAATGCTAGTCAAACTCATTGCATCTTGATGACTGTTGTCGCTCTCTAGTTGGTCGCTTTCTAGTCTTTTGCTAGCCTTCACTTGTACTAAGCGGAATACTGCTTGTGCATCCACTTCCATAAACCCAAAAGTTTTTCCATGAGAGTCCACCATACCTACCTATTTGCGGTATCTACCTGCCGTTCCAAGTAAATTTGCATGTGCCATTCTTTAAACCTTCAAGAAGTAATCTGTTTTGCATGCCCGAACCGCTCATGTGGTGACAGGGGGCTATTGGTATCTTCCATGTTAGGCGTGTTATCCTCGACATGTGTTTATTCACTGTCATTCATGAGAAAGGGGCCAGTAATTGGAATGCCCAGTTCCACGCTTAAATCAAAAACATAATTGTAAAACAAGACTCCCCCCGGATTGATGTTAGTATGGACGGTACCCGAGGATTCGGCTCGCCGTGGAGTGTGATTGATTGGTGGTGGGGGAGTTAAAACTTTACTTTTCTGTTTGGGAACCGCCTATAGCATGCTAGCATGGAAGATATTGAGAACTCTTGGTCATTGCGTTGACAATGAAAGCATGCCACCCAAAATTATTATCTCTGTTTTCAAAGCTTGAGCTCTCGCACCATTGCAAATCAATGCTTCCCTCTGCGAAGGGCCTATCTATTTATTTTCCTGTTGAGTCATCCTCTTCTTATATAAGCACCAATTAGAGAGCACCTCTGTCATTTTTTATGCTTTGCTTTTGATTGATATTGAGTATGACTATGACTGGATCTTCGTTTCTATGAATTACAATGTTTAGTCAGCCCTTGATCTTTGAAAGTGCTATGCATTTATGTTTTGCGGTCTCAGAAAGAGCTAGCGAGATACCACCTATTCATATTGCTTCATGCTTGTTTTGATTGCATTGTTGGTATTTGAAACTCATTATTGTTTGCTCGTCAGCTGATTATGCCATTGATATTAGTTTACCATGAGACCTTTGTGTCACTTGATTATGTGGTTAACTTGTGATCTTGCTAAAATTCTGGTTATGAGTTAGACATAGTTGCAACAACAAGATCAAACAGAGTTTGTCAAAGTTTTTCCTTCTCTTTCAGTTTGTCAACTGAGTTGCTTGAGGACAAACAAGGTTTTAAGCTTGGGGGAGTTGATACGACTCCATCGTATCTACTTTTCCAAACTCTTTTGCCCTTGTTTTGGACTCTAATTTGCATCATTTGAATGGAACTAACCTGGACTGACGTTGTTTTCAGCAGAATTGCCTTGGTGTTGTTTTTGTGCAGAAATGAAAGTTCTCGGAACGTCCTGAAAATTTACGGAGAATATTGCTGGAAAATATGAAAAATACCTGCACGATGATCCACCAGAGGGGATGGGCCAGTGGGCCACAAGCCGTGTAGCCGCCACCCCCTGGTGGCGGCTAGAAGCTTGTGGGGCCCACGTGGCCCTGCCGCCCCCAAACTCACCTCTATAAATTCACTTTTGTCCCAGAAAAAAATCGAGAGAGAAGATTTCGTCGCATTTGCGATACGGAGGCGTCGCCACATCCTGTTCTTCATCTGGAGGGCAGATCAGGAGTCTGTTTTGGGCTCCGGAGAGGGGAAATCGTCGCCATCGTCATCATCAACCTTTTTCCCTCTCCAATTCCATGAAGCTCTTAATCGTTCGTGAGTAATCTATTTGTAGGCTCGCTAGGCGGTGATGAGTAGGATGAGATCTATCATGTAATCGAGTTAGTTTTGACGGGGATTGATCCCTAGATCCACTATGTTTTGAGATTGATGTTGCTACTACTTTGTCATGCTTAATGCTTGTCACTAGGGCCCGAGTGCCATGATTACAGATCTGAAATTATTATGTTGTCACCAATATATGTGTGTTTTAGATCCGATCTTGCAAGTTGTAGTTACCTACTATGTGTTATGACCCGGCAACCCCGGAGTGACAATAACCGGAACCACTCCCGGTGATGACCATAGTTTGAGGAGTTAAAGTGTTCACCAAGTGCTAATAAGTTGGTCCGGTTCTTTATTAAAAGGAGAACCTTAATATCCCGTAGTTTTCTTTTGGACCCCGCTGCCACGGGAGGGATGGACAATAGATGTCATGCAAGTTCTTTTCCCTAAGCACGTATGACGACACACGGAATGCATGCCTACATCACATTGACGAACGGGAGCTAGCCACATATCTCTCCGTGTTATAACTGTTGCATGATGAATATCATCCAAACAAATCTCCAACCCATTGCCTACGAGTTTGTCCCACTGCTGCTGTTACTTGTCTTGCTCTGCTGCTGTTACTACTGTTGTTGCTGCTGTCAACAGATCGTTTCTGACACCATTGTTATCATATTACTTTGATGTTGATACTTTGCTTGCAGATACTAATCTTTCAGGTGTGGTTGAATCTGACACATTCAGCTGCTAATACTTGAGACTATCCTCTCACTTCCTGACTGGCGAATCAACAAATTTGGGTCGAATACTCTACCCTCGAAAACTGCCTTGATCCCACGCGCTGGTGGGTCATTGCAAGACAATTTCTAATTGTTGAGCAATCGAGAATAGAATTTGTCTAGCCATTGCCAGAGATATGCTAAACAAGGTGGTTCGGGAATAGTCCAAGCATTCTCATTGCACAAGATGTTATTCAATAGGATCTGAGCTTGTTCTACGGTTCGTTCCCTAAAAACACAACCAGCACAACTATCTAGGTGGTCTCTGGAAGCATCGGTAAGTCCATTATAGAAGATATCAAGTATTTCATTCTTCCCAAGAGGGTGATCACGCAAAGCATTTAGTAGTTGGACGAGCCTCCCCAAGCTTGTGGGAGACTCTCTTCTTCAGCTTGAGCAAAGTTGTATATTTCCTGCAAGGCAGCTTGGTTCTTATGGGCAGGGAAATATTTTTCAGAGAAGTAGTAGACCATATCCTGGGGGATACGCACACAACCAGGAGCAAGAGAAGTGAACCAGGTCTTAGCATCATCCTTTAGCAAGAAAGGAAACAACTTGAGGTTATAGTAGTGGCGGATCTTTTCCTCACTAGTGAATAGGGTGGCTATATCGTGCAGTTTGGTAAGATGGGCTACAACCATTTCAGACTCATAACCGTGAAAAGGATCAGATTCGACCAGAGTGATTAACTCAGGGTCGACAGAGAATTCATAATCCTTATCGGTCACAAAGATAGGCGAAGTAGCAAACTTCGGGTCGTATTTCATCCTAGCGTTCAGAGACTTTTCTTTCCACTTGAGAAGTAATTTCTCAACATCATAGCTATCCTTACACGCAAGAAAATCCTCAGCTATATCTCCCTCAATAACATAACGCTCAGGCATATCAGGCAATTCATTTCTAGGAGAGCTAGTTCTAGCAGGCAAAATAGCAGGTTCTACTTCAATAGTATCAGCAGTTTCAGAAGTATCATCACATCTAGCAGCAACTCTAGCAATTTTTGCATCAAGGAATGCACCTAGTGGCAAAGCAGTATCAAGCATAGCATTGATGACCCACAAGTATAGGGGATCAATCGTAGTCCTTTCGATAAGTAATACTGTCGAACCCAATGAGGAGCAGAAGGATCTGACAAGTGGTTTTCAGCAAGGAAATATCTGCAAGCACTGAAATTCTCGGTAACAAGTGATTGTGTGGTGATATGATTCGTAGCAAGAAAAAGTAACAAAAGTAGCAATGGTGCAGCAAAGTGGCCCAATCCCTTTTGTAGCAAGGGACAAGCCGGGACAAAGTCTTATAGGAGGAAAAACGCTCCCGAGGACACACGGGAATTTCTGTCATGCTAATTTTCATCATGTTCATATGATTCACGTTCGTTACTTTGATAGTTTGATATGTGGGTGGACCGGCGCTTGGGTACTGCCCTTACTTGGACAAGCATCCCACTTATGATTAACCCCTCTCGCAAGCATCCGCAACTACGAAAGAAGAATTAAGACAAAGTCTAACCATAGCATTAAACTAGTGGATCCAAATCAGCCCCTTACGAAGCAACACATAAACTAGGGTTTAAGCTTCTGTCACTCTAGCAACCCATTATCTACTTACTACTTCCCAATGCCTTCCTCTAGGGCCAAATAAGGGCGAAGTGTTATGTAGTCGACGTTCACATAACACCACTAGAGGAAAAACAACATACACCATATCAAATTACCGAACGAATACCAAATTCACATGACTACAATTAGCATGACTTATCCCATGTCCTCGGGAACAAAAGTAACTACTCACAAAGCATAATCATATTCATGACCAGAGAGGTAATGAGTAGCATCAAGGATCTGAACATAAACTCTTCCACCAAGTAATCCAACTAGCATCAACTACAAAGAGTAATCAACACTACTAGCAACCTTACAAGTACCAATCGGAGTCGCGAGATGGAGATTGGTTACAAGTGATGAACTAGGGTTTGGAGATGAGATGGTGCTGATGAAGATGTTGACGGTGACGAGTCCCCTCCGATGAGAGAGTGTTGGTGATGACAATGGCGACAATTTCCCCCTCCGGGAGGGAAGTTTCCCCGGCAGGATCGTCCTGCCGGAGCTCTAGATTGGTTCTGCTCAAGTTCCGCCTCGTGGCGGCGGCGAATCCACGAAAAAGCTCCTCCTTGATTTTTTTCCTGGATGAAACCCTTCATATAGAAAAAGAGGGGGGCAAGTGGGCCAGCAGGGTGCCCACAAGCCCCCATGGCGCGGCCTGGGGGGGTGGTCGCGCCGTGCAGGCTTATGGCCACCCCCTGGCGCCCCTCTCGCGCTTCTTCGGCCCAGTATTTTTGATAAATCAGGAAAAAAATCCTTGTTGATTTTTACGTCGTTTGGAGTTGCGCAGAATAGGTATCTCAACTTTGCTCCACTTTCAGGCCAGAATTCTAGTTGCCGGCATTCTCCCTCTTCATGTAAACCTTGCAAAATAAGAGAGAAAAGGCATAAGAATAGTATCGTGAAGTGAAATAACAGCCAAAGAAGCGATAAATATCAACATGAAAACATGATGCAAAATGGACGTATCAACTCCCCCAAGCTTAGACCTCGCTTGTCCTCAAGCGAAAGCCGAGCTCAATAAATATGTCCACATGTTTAGGGAGAGAGGTGTCGACAAAACAAGATACGAACATGCATGCATCATGATCAAGATCAGAACAGCAATACCAACATATAATCTCTCATGCTAAAGTGACAATTTCTTCACAAATTAAAGCATGGATCAAGAACCTTACCGAGAAGTAACAACCGATAGCCTTCAGTCATTGAAGCAATTGCAATTTATCGCAACATCAGAAAGAGTCAAATGAGAGCTTGTAAAGCAAATCCACATACTCAATCATTCTTTCGTTCTCTACAATTGCTACAACTCATGTGGTACTAATGAGATCAAAGTTTCCGCTGGACGCAGAGAAAGATAGGGGCTTATAGTTTTGCCTCCCAACTGCTTACCTCAAGGGTAATGTCAACAGTAATAATTCATGAATGCCTACCTCCAAGTTGACATATGAATATAGATCTTTCCCAAGCATATGGCGTTAGCCAAGACAAAGGAGAAATAAGGAATTGGTAAAGATCACCATGACTCTTTCAAGGGCAAAAAGTAAAGGTACAAGATAGGCCGTTCGCAGAGGGAAGCAGAGGTTGTCATGCGCTTTTGAGGTTTGGATGTGTGTCCTCTTAGTGTGGAGGAACGTCACTTTATATTGCCCCCTGTGATAAAGAACTTTATTATGCAGTCTGTCGCTTTTATGTCTTCCTCATCACAGGTTCGTATAAAGCTTATTTTCCACACACTAATAGATCATACATATTAGAGAGCAATTTTTATTGCTTGCACCAATGACAACTTACTTAAGGGATCTTATTCAATCCATAGGTAGGTATGGTGGACACTCATGGCAAAACTGGGTTGATGGTTTATGGATGCACAAGTAGTATCTCTACTTAGTGCGGGAGTTTTGGCTAACGTGAGGTGGAAGCAATCGTCACATGCTAAGGGATCTCTAATCATATAACATTGTTCGTAGCTAGGCAAACACAATTCATTATGTTGTCTTCCTTGTCCAACATCTACTTCTAGGCATGCAATAGTTTAGTGAGTGTTCACAATCATAGATGGTGTCAGAGATGATATATTTGTATGTGAACCTCTCCTTCTTTATCACTTCCTATTAATTGCAACAACGACCAAGGTCTACATTTTCCTACCCTCAACAAGTTTCAATCCTCATTCTTTTTTATATGTGAAGCCATCACTTCCCATAAGATCATTACATGATCTTTCATGCTTTTGTTCTATTCTCACTCTTTTGATCATGACAAGAGGCAAAGCCCTTCAACTAAGGCACTCTTTATTATATGGCTCACGAGCAAGAATACATCGCGGGTGACACAAAGAAAAACTCAAGACTAACACTAAGACTTTTAAACTACTGGAGAAAGAGAAAACTGAAAAGAAAAACTAAAACAAAGGTAAAGGCAAAAGATGTGATGGTGATACGATACTAGGGCAACTCCCCCAAGATTGGCACTTTATAACGAAAAGTAAAACTAGGTCACTTAGTAAAGGTAAAGGGAAAGCTGGGTCACTTAGTTCCCCAGACCTTGCGGTCTTGCGCGAAGCCCTTTATAACGATAAAACTTATAGCTTGGGCGCTATAGTAGCTCAACGGTTGAACCTAAACCATTCTAAAGGTGTTGTCTATGGAGGTATCTAAGCTACCCATCTTGCCAGACACTTTGGGATACCCATTAGACTAGAGGAGGAAGAAGAGATGCTTCTTCCCGAGAGATATCTAGATTACGATAGCATGGTTCACCATGACTTTCTTGATAGATATATAGGTGGAAGGATGATTTATAACCCGGTATTTAGTCAGGGTACTCGTGAGACTATTACTTTGCCTCCTCCTTCTTTGTTCAATCTTCATGCAGGCAGGTACACTATTATGCCCTCGGACATCTACGCATATTGGGGCCTAGCCCAACCACAGGTGCCCATGCCCGATCCGCCAGTCGAGTACGAGACGCCAGTTTATCAGTGCGAGCCGGAGGAGCTCACAGAGCAGTGGCATCCACAGTCCACTCCGGAGTACCCAGGAGCTGGTTATTTCCCTCCTTGAGAGTAGACCAAGTTAGGCCAAAAGCCTAAGCTTGGGGGAGGACGTGTTCTCACCGACTTTACATTCTTTCTTATGCTTTCACTTTGTTAGCCGGTGTTCACACTTTGCCACTGTATCATCCATGCTAGTTTTATTTTCGTTTTCTCGTGTGTGTCTAGTTTGAGAAAACCCAAAAAGATTTCCTTTTTCTTCTTTTGCTTGTTGGGAGCTTTCCCGTGTAGATAGTTTGCTTTTTCTTTGGGTCAAGGTAGAAGATATTGGTTACAATGTTTAGTGGCTCTTGCATGCATACCTGTTTAGCTTTCAAAGAGCCATATTACTTTGTCTTCTCCTTTGTGTTTTCTGCAGATTCCAGCTTTAGTCCAATGCACGAGCACGAGCACATTTTAAAAGCTTGAGCTCTGGCACCTCTGCAAATCAATGCTTCCCTCTGCGAAGGGCCTGTCTATTTATGTTCTGTTGAGTCATCCTCCTCTTATGAAAGCACCAATTAGAGAGCACCTCTGTCATTATTATGCTTTGCTTTTAACTGTGTTGAGTATGAATATGACTGGATCTTCATTGCCTTGAATTACAATGTTTAGTCAGCCCTTGGTCTTTTAAGGTGCTCCGCATTTATGTTTTGCGGTCTCAGAAAGAGCTAGCGAGATACCATCTATTCGTACTGCTTCATGTTGTTTTGATTGAAGTGTTGACATTTGAGGCTTGTTATTATTTGCTCGCTAGTTGATTATGCCTTTGATATGAGTTTGCCATGAGACCTAGATGTCATTTGCTTATGTGGTTTGCTTGTGATGTTGCTGAAATTCTGGTTGTGAGTTAGACATAGTTGCAACAACAAGATCAAACAGAGTTCGTCAAAGTTTTTCTTTTGTCTCTCTCAGTTTGTCAACTGAGTTGCTTGAGGACAAGCAAGGCTTTAAGCTTGGGGGAGTTGATACGTGTCCGTCGTATCTACTTTTCCGAACTCTTTTGCCCTTGTTTTCGACTCTAATTTGCATGATTTGAATGGAACTAACCCGGACTGACGCTGTTTTCAGCAGAATTGCCATGGTGTTGTTTTTGTGCAGAAATGAAAGTTCTCGGAACGTCCTGAAAATTTACGGAGATTTTTTCTAGAATAAAAGAAAAATACCTGCGCAAAGATCCACCGGAGGGGGCGTGCCATTGGGTCACAAGCCCACAGGCCGCGGCCACCCCCTATGGTCGCGCCATGCAGGCTTTTGGGGCCCACGTGGCACCACCGCACCCAATCTCAGCTCTATATCTTCCGTTTCGCCTGGAAAAAAAATCAGAGAGAAGGTTTCATCGCGTTTTGCGATACGGAGGCGCCGCCACATCCTGTTCTTCATCTGGAGGGCAGATCTGGAGTCCGTTTCGGGCTCCCTAGAGGGGAAATCATCGCCATCGTCATCATCAACCTTTCTCCATCGACAATTCCATGATGCTCTTCATCGTCCGTGAGTAATCTCATTGTAGGCTTGCTGGACGGTGATGAGTTGGATGAGATCTATCATGTAATCGAGTTAGTTCTTGACGAGGATTGATCCCTAGTATCCACTATGTTCTAGATTGATGTTGCTACTACTTGGCTATGCTTAATGCTTGTCACTAGGGCCCGAGTGCCATGATTTCAGATCTGAACCCATTATGTTGTCGCCAATATATGTGTTTTTAGATCCTATCTTGCAAGTTGTAATCACCTACTATGTGTTATGACCCGGCAACCCCGGAGTGACAATAGCCAGAACCACTCCCGGAGATGACCATAGTATGAGGAGTTCATGTATTCACCGCGTGTTAATGCATTGGTCCGGTTCTTTATTAAAAGGAGAACCTTAATATCCCGTAGTTTCCATTAGGACCCCGCTGCCATGGGAGGGATGGACAATAGATGTCATGCAAGTTCTTTTCCCTAAGCACGTATGACTACATACGGAATACATGCCTACATTAGATTGATGAACGGGAGCTAGCCACATATCTCTCCGTGTTATAGCTGTTACATGATGAATCACATCCGTCACACTCATCCATCACCGATCCACTGCCTACGAGTCTTTTACAACTGGTCCTCGCTACGTTACTTTGCCTAGGCTTGTCCCTTGCTACAAGAGGGATTGGGCCACTTTGCTGCTGTCACTTTGCTGCTGTTGCTACTGCTGTTACTTGTTACTTTGTTGTTGTTGCTACTGTTGTTCCTTACTACTCCGCTGTTATTTGTTGCAAGACTTTGTTGGCGCCGTTGCCGAGGCTAGGTAAGCGGTACTAACATCCCGTCAACAAGGCTTTTTCTGGCTCCGTTTATACAACAGTTAGGAATAGTTTGCCTTGTCACCAGATCGTTTCTGGCACCGTTGCTATCATACTACTTTGCTACTGATATGTGACAGCCCGATGCCGGCGTTCCAGAAGATTCCTCTTTCCTTTCCGTTTCCGTCGTGTGAGTATTTTTATTCGTTGCATCTTCGTGTAGTTTGCATCATCGCATCATACATGGCATCATGTCAACCGTGTTTTGTCGGTGTTGCTTGTTGCCGTGTTGTTGGGTGTTAGTGCCTTGTGAGTGGCGTTGTTTTATTGGAGCATTGAGAGAGGGTGCGCGAGAGCCACCGTTAAACCCTGTTGCACCGCGGACCTAAGACCTTCTCACCCCTATTTTATTTGTTGTGCGGTTTGCTAAAGTTTCCGTTTTAACCCCGTCAAAAGATTTGTCTTCTTTTAAAACCCTTTTGTTAAATGTGGGGGCAACCCTTAGGTTTTTATTTTATTTCTCTGTTTGTTTTATTTTAAAACCCTCCCATTTTATTTTCTCTTTTAAAAGGCTTTCATTTTATTCCTTAAATAAAGAGGTTTTATTTAATTCTTCAAAGGGGTTTGATTTTTATTCTTTTGTAAACGGGTTTTAAATTTTAATCCTTCAAAGGTTTTATTTTATTTCTTTTGAAAATGCCCAACTATTTCTTATAGTTAGGGTGTGGTTTTTAAAGGAGCCAAAGAGTATCTTATATTTTTTTAAACCTTTTGTTTTGGTGTGTGTTTTTCTGTTTTAAAAAAAAGGAAAAAAACAGATGGGGAGAGAGGAGGAGCCTGCCCAGGCCCACTTGGGCCGCAACCCAGCCTTCCTGCCTACCCTAGCGCCTCGTCCCCCCGTCTTGCCGTTGCCTTCCCCTCGCGCAGCCGCATCCCCCTCCAGGGCATCGATCCCGTTGCCCCCGCCATGGCCGCCGCCTCCACGCGTCTCCCGCGCGTCGCCCTCTTGCTCGCCGCCGTGCTCGTGCTCCACCAGCGCTGTCGTTCCCTGCGTCGCCTCCCTGTTCCCAGGCCGCCCCTCGCCCGTCGCCCGACCAGCCCGGGGTGCCCGAGCCCCCATGTCGCGTCGTAGCTTGCTACTGTGCCTCGCCGTGGCCGCAGCCGCCGTCTCCCGTGCCGTGCCGACCTCGCCGGCCGCCGTCCTGGCGTCGTCGCCCTGGCATCTTGTGCTTTGCCTGCGCCATGCCGGTTTGCCCTGCTGCCTGACCTCGCCCTTGCCGAGCAAGCCGCCGCCGGCCTCACTGTGTCGCCGGGTGCTCGACGTAGCCGCTGATGTCGCTTGTTCCCCTCGCGTCGCCTGCCGCTGTTCTGCTTGCTGCTGCCTGGCGTGCTGCCGTCCCCCGCGATCCCCTGCCGCTGTGCTTGCTTGCGTTTGCCTGTATGTAGCTTGTTGTTGCCGATGCATGTGTTGTCGCCGTTGCTTTGCTGCTGCTAGCTAGCTGGAGCCGTTGCCGTTTTGCTGCTGTTGTTGTCGTGCATGCCGCTGCTTGCTAGTGGCTACGTTTTGCTATTGCTGATTGCTCTTGTTTCCCTGCTGCTTGTGCCGTCTTGCCGCCGATGATGTTGCTTGGGGTTGCTACGTTGCTGCCTTGCTGTAGTTGTGTTTGCTGTTGCTACGTTACCTGTCGCTGTTGCTATTTGCTGCTGTTGTTGTAGTTGCTGTTGCTTGCTGCTTAGAGCTTGCTGCTGCCTTGCTTGCTTTGCTAGAAGCTAGTTGTTGTAGTTGCTGCAGGCTGCTGCTTACCGTCGATGCCGCTAGGTTGCTGTCGTAGTTGCCTGATGTTGTTGTTGTGTCGCTTGCCGTCGCCGCTTAGATCATCCCCGCTGTCGTGTGTCATGACAAGATTCACGAGTACAACGACGTCCTCGACAAACCACGAACATCGACGGAGACGTGATCGACTACCGACACCGAAGACCCGAGAACCACGACGCCGAGCGAACGACTACCGTCGACGAGACCGAGTACCACTACTTCCACGACGTCCGCTATGACCCGATCCCCTCCGATTCGCACGCGTTGAAGGTATAACGATGAGACGTGTCGTGAACCGTATGCTTGTTGTATGAGATGTATCATTTGTTTGCGCCTATAGTTGTTGCCCGTTGCACGTGTACCTCTTCCGTTGCACCCTCGACACATGGGAACCCGGTAGCGGAATCACCCCATCTTTATTTAGCGTTCCCGCACATGCTTCCAGTTCGTTGGCACCGATATCCCACTGAGTATCGTGATAGGAACGTTGTTGTGGCATCGTTTCCGTCTTGCCGCTTTAGTACCCCTTTCACTCGCTGTGGCGACACCTGTTTCTTTCTCTTCTTGTCGTGGTGTTGATGAACTTACATGCATGACACATTCATGGCATATAATCTTGTGTTGCATGTCTCTTGTGCCGTAGCTCCGATCTATGTTTCGCGTGTTACCCGACTAGGAGGACATGTAGGATCACCGCTTCACCCCTTGCCATGTTAACCACATTTAATTTTGCCGTGTAAATAACCGGGAGCGAACTAAATAATTAACATGGAGTTTCGTCGATATGCAACTCAAGCTTCACTTAATGTGTAGTGTTTGTGTGAGGTGAATACCTTCAACCTGTTCGACCTAGCAAACCACTGATTGGCTATATTACCACTTGCTTAATCCTGTGTTAGCGTTGCTAGTTGCAGGTGTAGATGCTTCCATGTGAAAACATGGGTTCCTTGTTATATCACCATATTAATGCTATTTAATTTAATGGACCTATATACTTGGTAAAAGGTGGAAGGCTCGGCCTTTGTAGCCTGGTGTTTTGTTCCACCTTTGCCCCCTTAGTTTCGGCTACCGGTGTTATGTTCCATAATTGAGCGCTCCTAACACGATCGGGGTTTTTATGGGGACCCCCTTGATAATTCGGTTTAGATTAAAGCTGGTCTGGCAAGGCCCAACATTGGTAATACATTTGCCTAATCATCTAATAAAATTTCATAGGGACTTCCCGGGCCCCGAGGATAATTTAATCAACCCCTGGGCCAGTGCTCCTCATGAGTGTTGGTCCAAAACAGAGCAGCTTATTAACGCTACCCGGGGCAACTCGGCATTTGGCGTGGTAACCATCGCTCATCCGTCGTGTCCTGAGAACGAGGTACGCGACTCCTATCGGGATCGTCGACACGTCGGGTGGCCTTGCTGGATTAGTTTTACCTTTGACGAGATATCTTGTGCATCGGGATTCCGGTGATGCTTTGGGTAATCTCAGAGTTGAGGTTTTCCACTAGTGAATCCGACGAGATCGCGAGCTTCGTGATTGAGGATTTCTATGCGGCTCGTGGTAATTTGTGATGGACTAGTTGGAGCACCCCTGCAGGGTTAAATCTTTTCGGAAAGCCGTGCCCGCGATTATGTGGCAACGTGGAAACTTTGTTTAACACTGGTTCTAGATAATTTGAAGAACTTAATTAAAATATGCCAACTGTGTGGGTAACCGTGACTGTCTCTTTCGTGAGTTCCTTCTCCGATCGAGGACACGGTGGGGTAACGTCTGACGTGGGTAGGTGTTCACCATCATTCATTTGATCATCAATAGTTACGTCCGCTATGAGTAGATCTTCCCCCTCTCATTTCTTGTACTCGTAAGTTTAGTCACCAAACATATGCTTAGCCGCTGCTGCAACCTCACCACTTAACCATGCCTCACCCTTTAAGCTTTGCTAGTCTTGATACCTTTGGAAATGAGATTGTTGAGTCCCCTGTGGCTCACAGATTACTACAACACCAGTTGCAGGTACAGGTAAAGGTTACTTGACGCGAGTGCGTTGATTGTTCATTTGGAGTTGCTTCTTCTTCTTCTTCTTCATCGATCTAGGATGGTTTCCAGGCCGGCAACCTGGGATAGCAAGGATGGACGTCGTTCTTCTTTTCTCGTTTGTTTTCGTCTCTAGTTGGACCCTGCTCTTACCCTTGATGATTATGTAATGTACTGATGTGATTCTGATATAGCTCGTGGCGAGTGTAAGCCAATTCTATATATAAATCTCTTCTTTTCAGTACATGTACTTGTAACGATATCCATTCTTGCGACACGACGAGATGTGCTTCTATCCCTGACGAGGCATTCGTGCCAAATTGAGGATAGGGTCGCATCTTGGGCGTGACATCATACTTTGCTTGCAGACACTAATCTTTCAGGTGTGGTTCAATCTGACACATTCAGCTGCTAATACTTGAGAATATTCTTTCGCTTCCCGTCGTGCGAACCAACAAATTTGGGTTGAATACTCTACCCTCGAAAACTGCTGCGATCCCATACACTTGTGGGACATCAAGGCTTTTTCTGGCGCCGTTGCCGGGGAAGCACAGCTATATTCTCTAAGACACTTGGGATTGACATCTGCTGATCACTATGAGGAATCCGAAAGATCCAAGAACTAAAATCCTACCTTCCACTACGAGGAGAGGTAAGGAACTGCCATCTAGCTCTGCACTCGATTCACCTTCAGTCTTGAGTAAGTTTGCGACTTCGCGCTCCTGCTAGAAATCTTGATATGTCGCCTGTGCCTGATGATGCTATGCTTGATACTACTGTGCTTGATGATGCTACTTCTGCTGCTTATGATGCTATGCTAGATACTATACCTGATGATGCTATGCTAGATATTATGCCTGATGATGCTATGCTTGATACTATGCCTGATGATGCTATGCTTGATACTATGCCTCCTATGCCTGATACTACTTTGCCACTTGGTGCATTCCTTGATGCACAACTTGCTAGAGCTGCTGCTAGATGTGATGATACTTCTGAAACTGCTGATACTATTGAAGTAGAACCTGCTACTATGCCTGAATTGCCTGTTATGCCTGATACGCGCTATGTTATGGAGGGAGAGATAGCTGAGGACTTTCTTGCGTGTAAGGATAGCTATGATGTTGATAAACTTCTGCGCAAGTGGAAAGAAAAATCCCTGAACTCTAGGATGAAATACGACCCGAAGTTTGCTACTTCGCCTATCTTTGTGACGGATAAGGATTATCAATTCTCTATCGACCCTGAGTTAATCACTCTGGTCGAATCTGATCCTTTTCACGGTTATGAATCTGAAACAGTTGTAGCCCATCTTACCAAACTGCACGATATAGCCACCCTATTCACTAGTGAGGAAAAGATCCACCACTACTATATGCTCAATCTGTTTCCTTTCTCGCTAAAGGATGATGCTAAGACCTGGTTCACTTCTCTTGCTCCTGGTTGTGTGCATAGCCCCCAGGATATGGTCTACTACTTCTCTGAAAAATATTTCCTTGCCCATAAGAAGCAAGCTGCCTTGCAGGAAATATACAACTTTGCTCAAGCTGAAGAAGAGAGTCTCCCACAAGCTTGGGGGAGGCTTATCCAGCGACTGAATGCTTTGCCTGATCACCCTCTAGAGAAGAATGAAATACTTGATATCTTCTATAATGGACTTACCGATGCTTCTAAAGACCACCTAGATAGTTGTGCCGGTAGTGTTTTTAGGGAACGAACCGTAGAACAAGCTGAGATTCTACTGAATAACATCTTGTGCAATGAGAATGCTTGGAATATTCCCGAACTACCTCCTAAGCCAACTCCGAAGAAAAGAGGTATTCTATTCCTCAGTCTTGAAGATATGCAAGAAGCCAAGAAACCTATGCGAGAGAAAGGCATTAAATTTGAAGATGTCAAAAATCTACCCTTCAACTTCTTGTCAACTCTTTGCCCTAGGACAGCACCAACAGCATAATCGCTAGCATCACACATGATCTCAAAAGGCAAGTTCCAATCAGGTGATTGAACAATAGGTGCAGTTATCAAAGCCCTCTTAAGTATTTCAAAGGCTTCTTCACAACCATCGCCAAAGACAAAAGGAATATCCTTTTGTAATAGATTAGTAAGAGGCCTAGAAATCTTAGTGAAGTCTTTAATGAACCTTCTATAGAAACAAGCATGACCAAGGAAACTTCTTATACCTTTGATATCTGTGGGGTATGGCATTTTCTTCATTACCCATAAAGTGGCACTTCTCCTAATTCAAGACAAGATTGGTGTCTTTACATCTCTGCAAGACTCGATCAAGGTTGCTGAGGTAATCATCAAAGGAAGACCCATAAACGGAAAATTCATCCATGAAAACCTCAACAATCTTTTCACAAAAGTCAGAGAATATAGCCATCATACATCTTTGAAAAGTGGCAGGTGCATTACATAAGCCAAAAGGCATACGTCTATAAGCAAAGGTACCGAAAGGACAGGTGAAAGTGGTTTTCTCCTGATCATATTGTGCAACTGGTATTTGGGAGAAACCAGAATAACCGTCTAGAAAGCAGAAATGTGTGTGTTTAGACAACCTTTCTAGCATTTGGTCGATAAAAGGCAGAGGGTAATGATCTTTCCTAGTGGCTTTATTCAATTTCCTAAAATCGATCACCATCCTATAGCGAGTAATAATCCTCTGTGGGATCAATTCATCCTTATCATTAGGGACAACGGTAATGCCTCCCTTCTTAGGGACGCAATGCACCGGACTCACCCAGTAGCTATGAGCAACAGGATAGATAATACCCGCTTCTAGGAGCTTTAGTATTTCTTTCCTTACTACTTCTTTCATCTTAGGATTTAATCTCCTTTGATAATCAACAACTGGTTTGAAATCAGGATTGGTTTTAATCTTGTGCTGGCATAGAGTAGGACTAATGCCCTTAAGAT
Organism: Hordeum vulgare subsp. vulgare; assembly: GCF_904849725.1. Classification (NCBI taxonomy): domain Eukaryota; kingdom Viridiplantae; phylum Streptophyta; class Magnoliopsida; order Poales; family Poaceae; genus Hordeum; species Hordeum vulgare. Next base: position 596,989,631 of record NC_058524.1, read on the forward strand.
CATCAAGAGTATATCCAATAGCAGCACGGTGCTTCCTCAGAGTTTTTAGTAACTTCTTTTCTTCATGCTCCGAGAGGCTGGCACTAATAATAACAGGATATATCTCTTTTTCATCAAGATAGGCATACTTAAGAGTATCAGGCAACTGTTTAAGCTCGAACACAGGATCACCCTTTGGTGGGGGTGGATCCCCAAGCAGTTCAACACGCAAGTTATTCTTAAGGATAGGATATTGTTCTAAGACAACTCTATCTATTTCATCCCTTTCATCCATATGCACATCATTTTCATGCTCAAGCAAGTATTGCTCTAAGGGTTCAGTAGGAGGCACGACAATAGAAGCTAAGGCAATAGTTTCATCCCTACTAGGCAACTCCTTTTCATGAGGTTGTCTACCAAACTTAGGGAAATTGAACTCATGTGACACACCTTCAAAGCCAACAATGACAGTTTGCTTCTCACAATCAATATGAGCATTGACAGTATTGAGGAAGAGTCTGCCAAATATGATGGGACAAAAGCTATATTGTGCGGTAGCAAGAACGAGGAAATCAGCAGGATACTTTGTTTTACCACACAAGACTTCATCATCCCTAACAATTCCCACATGGCAGATAGTATCTCTATTGGCAAGCTGAATTGTGACATCTATAGGTTCTATATCAACAGGTGCAATCTCATCTTTGATTTCATCGTATAAGGATTGAGGTATTGCACTAACACTAGCACCCATGTCACATAAACCATGATAACAATGATCTCCTATCTTAACAGAAACCACAAGCATGCCAACAACACGCCTATGTTTGTATCTAATGTGAGGTTTAGCAATTCTAGCAGCATTTTCACAGAAGTGAATATTATGTCCCTCAACTTCTTCAGACAGAAGATCTTTGATAATAGCAATGCTAGGTTCAACTCTAATTTTCTCAGGGGGTGTAGGTGTTCTAATATAGCCTCTACGTATCACAGTTGAAGCTTTAGAATGATCCTTTATCCTAACAGGGAAAGGTGGTTTCTCAATGTAAGCACTGGGAACAACAGGATCATTATAGGCAATGACTTTCTCTTCAACTGGAGTGGGTTTAACTACATTGACTTCTAAAGGGGGTGATATTTAAACCACTTCTCTTTGGGGAGATCAATATGAGCAGCAAACGATTCACACAATGAAGCTACTATCTCAGAGTCAAGTCCATACTTAGCGCTAAAATCACTAAAGGTATTTGTCTCAACAAAGGATTTAACGCAATCAAAAGTGAAATTCATACCTGACTCCTTACCTTCTTCAAGCTCCCAATCTTTAGAGTTGCGTTTAATTCTCTCCAATAAATTCCATTTGAAGTCAATATCTCTCTTCATAAAAGAACCGGTACAAGAAGTGTCAAGCATGGTGCGATCATCATGAGAAAGCCGAGCATAGAAGTTCTGAATAATAATTTCTCTCGAGAGCTCATGATTGGGGCATGAATATAGCATTGATTTAAGCCTCCCCCAAGCTTGAGAGATGCTTTCTCTGTCACGAGGCAAAAAGTTATAAATATAATTCCGATCACGATGTACTAAATGCATAGGATAAAACTTTTGATGAAATTCCAATTTCAACCGATTGTAGTCCCATGATCCAGTATCATCACATAGCCTATACCATGTCAACGCCTTATCCTTCAAAGATAAAGGAAAGACCTTCTTCTTGACCTCATCCTCGGGCACACCTGCAAGCTTAAATAAACCACCAACTTCATCTACATAGATTAGATGCAAGTCTGGAGGTGATGTTCCATCTCCTGTAAAAGGATTAGCCAGCAGTTTCTCAAGCATACCCGAAGAAAATTCAAAGCAAATATTTCAGTAGGTGCAGCAGGTTGAGGAGAAACTATTTGTGCTTCCGTTCGAGGTGAAGATACCCCGAACAAGCCCCTCAAAGGATTAGTATCCATAGTGACAAGTGACAATAAATTTCATCACACTATATGAATGTTTCCTTACAAAGTTCCACTTACCAGAGGCACTTCACTCCCCGGAAACGGTGCCAGAAAAGAGTCTTGATGACCCACAAGTATAGGGGATCAATCGTAGTCCTTTCTATAAGTAAGAGTGTCGAACCCAACGAGGAGCAGAAGGATCTGACAAGTGGTTTTCAGCAAGGAAATATCTGCAAGCACTGAAATTGTCGGTAACAAGTCATTGTGTGGTGAGATGATTCGTAGCAAGCAACAAGTAACAAAAGTAGCAACGGTGCAGCAAAGTGGAAAAACGCTCCCGAGGACACACGGGAATTTCTGTCATGCTAGTTTTCATCATGTTCATATGATTCGCGTTCGTTACTTTGATAGTTTGATATGTGGGTGGACCGGCGCTTGGGTATTGCCCTTACTTGGACAAGCATCCCACTTATGATTAACCCCTCTCGCAAGCATCCGCAACTACGAAAGAAGAATTAAGACAAAGTCTAACCATAGCATTAAACTAGTGGATCCAAATCAGCCCCTTACGAAGCAACGCATACACTAGGGTTTAAGCTTCTATCAGTCTAGCAACCCATCATCTACTTACTACTTCCCAATGCCTTCCTCTAGGCCCAAATAATGGTGAAGTGTTATGTAGTCGACGTTCACATAACACCACTAGAGGAAAAACAACATACAACATATCAAATTACCGAACGAATACCAAATTCACATGACTACTATTAGCATGACTTATCCCATGTTCTCGGTAACAAAAGTAACTACTCACAAAGCATAATCATGTGCATGACCAGAGAGGTAATGAGTAGCATCAAGGATCTGAACATAAACTCTTCCACCAAGTAATCCAACTAGCATCAACTACAAAGAGTAATCAACACTACTAGCAACCTTACAAGTACCAATCGGAGTCACGAGACGGAGATTGGTTACAAGTGATGAACTAGGGTTTGGAGATGAGATGGTGCTGATGAAGATGTTGATGGTGATGAGTCCCCTCCGATGAGAGGAGTGTTGGTGATGACGATGGCGACGATACCCCCCTCCGCGAGGGAAGTTTCCCCGGCAGGATCGTCCTGCCGGAGCTCTAGATTGGTTCTCCTCAAGTTCCGCCTCGTGGCGGCGACGAATCCACGAAAAAACTCCTCCTTGATTTTTTTCCTGGACGAAACCCTTCATATAGAAAAAGAGGGGGCAAGTGGGCCAGCAGGGTACCCACAAGCCCCCATGGCGCGGCCTAGGGGGTGGCCGCGCCGTGCAGGCTTGTGGCCACCCACTAGCGCCCCTCTGGCGCTTCTTCGGCCCAGTATTTTTGATAAATCAGGAAAACAATCCTCGTTGATTTTTACGGTGTTTGGAGTAGCGCAGAATAGGTATCTCAACTTTGCTCCACTTTCAGGCTAGAATTCCAGTTGCCGGCATTCTCCCTCTTCATGTAAACCTTGCAAAATAAGAGAGAAAAGGCATAAGAATAGTACCGTGAAGTGAAATAACAGCCAAAGAAGCGATAAATATCAACATGAAAACATGATGCAAAATGGGCGTATCAAGCATCATCACGCAAAGGCGACATATCAAGATTTCTAGCACGAGGTGATGTCGCAAACTTACTCATAACTAAAGCTGAATCAAGTGCAGAGCTAGATGTCAGTTCCTTACCCGTCCTCGTAGTTGAGGGCAAGACTTTAGTTCTTGGATCTATCGGATTCCTCATAGTGACCAACAGACGTAAATCCCAAGTGACTCAGAGAATATAGTTGTGCCTCCCCGGCAACGGCGCCAGAAAATAGTCTTGATAACCCACAAGTATAGGGGATCGCAACAGTTTTCGAGGGTAGAGTATTCAACCAAATTTATTGATTCGACTCAAGGGGAAGCCAAAGAATATGCTCAAGTATTAGCAATTGAGTTGCCAATTCAACCACACGTGAAAGATTTAGTATGTGCAGCAAAGTATCATTAGCAAAGTAGGGTGATAGCAGCAGTAGCAACAGTAACCAGTAGCAGCAAAGTAACAGAAGTAGCAACAGAGTAACAGAAGCAGCAGTGACAGTAGTAGCGGCAAAGTAGCGTAGCAAGGACCAGTAGTAAAAGACTCATAGGCATTGGATCGGTGATGGATGATAATGCCATATGCTATTAATCATGTAACAATTATAACACGGAGAGATATGTAACTAGCTCCAGTTCGTCAATCTAATGTAGGCATGTATTCCGTATGTAGTCATACGTGCTTAGGGAAAACAACTTGCATGACATCTATTGTCCATCCCTCCCATGGCAGCGGGGTCCTAATGAAAACTACGTGATATTAAGGTTCTCCTTTTAATAAAGAACCGGACCAACGCATTAACACTTGGTGAATACATGAACTCCTCATACTATGGTCATCTCCGGGAGTGGTTCCGGCTATTGTCACTTCGGGGTTGCTGGGTCATAACACATAGTAGGTGACTACAACTTGCAAGATAGGATCTAAAACACACATATATTGGCGACAACATAATAGGTTCAGATATGAAATCATGGCACTCGGGCCCTAGTGACAAGCATTAAGCATGGCAAAGTAGTAGCAACATCAATCTCAGAACATAGTGGATACTAGGGATCAATACCTGTCAAAACTAACTCGATTACATGATAGATCTCATCCAACCCATCACCGTCCAGCAAGCCTACGATGAGATTACTCACGAACGGTGAAGAGCATCATGGAATTGGCGATGAAGGAAGGTTGATGATGACGATGGCGACGATCTCCCCTCTCCGGAGCCCAAAACGGACTCCAGATCTACCCTCCAGATGAAGAACAGGAGGTGGCGGCGCCTTCGTATCGTAAAACGCGATGAACTCTTCTCCTTGATTTTTTTCCGGGCGAGACGGACTAAATAGAGCTGAGATTGGAGGCGGTGGAGCGTTGTGGGCTCCACAAGCCTGCCAGGCGCGGCCACGGGGCCCCGCGTCTGGTGGGCTTGTGGGCTCCACGCTCCACATCCTCCGCTGATTCTTGCGCCAGTATTTTTCATAAATTCCAGAAAAATTCTCTGTAAATTTTCAGGTCATTCCAAGAACTTTTATTTCTGCACAAAAACAACATAATGGCAATTCTGCTGAAAACAGCGTTAGTCCGGGTTAGTTCCATTCAAATCATGCAAATTAGAGTCCAAAACAAGGGCAAAAGAGTTCGGAAAAGTAGTTACGACGGAGACGTATCAATGTGACCCAACAATATACGAAGAAATTGACAAGGCAACACAACAGAGGAGGAGCTCAGCTAACTCTGATAATGTAGGCTTGAAAGGATGTCTAGCTCCTAATAGTACAATGTACATATCTCGGGCTACAAACACATCAGCAAAATCCAACCTTACTTATACTGAAGGGTCAACTATACCTACAACACCAGGTCCTAATTCAGTGTTACAAGTTAGTTACCTCTCAATGCCCGCTGCTATGCCACATTCTCTGGGTTTAACACAATCTGCTTGGTCACGAACTCACATTCCTACGTCAAACTCTGTGAGTTTAACCCAACCTGCCTGGTCACAAGCTCCAAGGCCAAATACTCCATGCACACAACCTTCTGATTATAATTTCCAATCCTGCCATCATAGAAATGACCAAAATAATGGTGGTTTGCACAACCACCAGAGCCACCCCAATGATTACAACCAGCAGCAAAACCATGGGCAAAGCTACAATAGCTTACATTCAACGACGAATAATACGCACTATTCATGCATGCATCTACGGAATACACCAACGGACATTGCTCATAACCAAATCAGCTTACAAGGAGACAGATGCATCATCAACAAACAGGAGAACATGTGCTCCAGAGAAACAACCATTGCAATGAGGGCCAGCACCAAAATCATTATCATGACCATCAACATACCGGTAATGATCAAATCGGTTGCAGTGCACCTAACTCATAGAACATTCATTACCATCTGCAACAACAACATCAGCTAACTCATCAAACAAGTGACAACCATGATTGCTTTAGATTGTTGGATATAAGAGATTCTACGCTCATAGAGAAACTCGTCTATGAAACAGTCGTGGAGAGCACGCCAACGATAGGCAGAGATGACAGGTAACGAGAAAATTGTTCCGTATGTAGAAAAGTTTTCCTAATCTGAAATATTGTTGTTGTTATTATAATAATTATTATTATAATGACTGCGAAAATTGGAGCTAAGGCATTCAAGAGATTCACATTATGTGTAAACTTCAAAACAATGTTTCTGTTTTGCCATATTTCAACGTAACAGTCCTTGTAGTTTGATCATGCTGTTGTTAAAATACATTCGCCTCCTATCATTTTGCATACTGAACACTGGCCGCCTCTCATCAAGTTAAATGTTAAAATACATAATTCATAAAATTTAATGGGTCCTTTTTTGGCAACAAGAGGATATTTGCCATCGATCGACGCTGGGCTTACCATCGAACTTTCGTTCTATCAATGAAGGTGTACGGTTATATGAACGAATAAGTGATAGATACTTACTCAGAGCTGCTGCTGACAGAACAATTTCACAGTAGACACACCTTGCACAAGCACATAATGTACATAGAAGCTTCACTAAGTTCTAATTTAATTCATCTACCTTTAAAAAAATATTAAATAAAAAATTGTACCAAGTAAGACTAAGCAAGCATCTACATTTCTACAGGACAATTTCCACGTCAAAGATGTAAGCATTGAACTTCTAAAGCAATACATTGCAGAATCAACAATTGGATACAGGATGCCAAGCCTCTGCGACTTTGTGAGTTGATCTTGCTAACTTCGCTTTACTGTCCTGGTCTTTGTTTATCCAGTTTCCTAACAATATTTCCCCTCACAAATATTACTGCTCACTGTTTTAGGTGTTAATTCCTGTGAGACAACACCGCTTTATCTATTTGATTGTGGTTAATTTCGAGAAGAAACGTTTCGAAATATTGTGTCCTTACATCGATTGCGATGGTATAAAGGAACATTCAGACATTGTAATTGAAAACTTCAAGAGAGCATACCATTCAGCTTACAATGCTCATCCTCACAAAATATACGATTTCAGTGTACAACAAGTGACAAGCGTAACTAACTCAGAAAGACCGTGAGTCTATTCTTACTGTACCTATAATTCATAATACACATGTCTTTATTCCTCATGTAATAAACGGTACATTACTATCATTTTATAGGGATGACAGTGGTATATACATAATGCACTTGATGCCACTCATCGACACGAGCTCAACCTTTTTTATCAACAAAGCAAGTTTTATTTCTATCAAATCACAAGATGTTTCAATATATAATGTTAAACCAAACAACATGTACCATTGAGTCCTAGAATAATTTTTTTAAATCAATTACTTCTCTGCTTTGCAGATCTATGTGAAGCAGTTGCGAGAACAACTAACTTACAGAATGATGACAGCTGGCTTCAACAAGGGCAAAATATTCGAACAACTGCAAAATGTATTCAGACAGCATAACATACAACGCAGAAGACCGAACCTTTGAAGTCCACTATTCTAACAACTAGATGTGAGAACAAGAATGATCCTATTTTGCATGGTGCTCTCGCGAGAACAGTGATTCAATATACATTTATATCTATACCAGACATATGTCGTGTCAAAACTATGTTTGTCGTACTTACTATCCTACTGTAATTTTAGAATAAGGTGGTGAAATTTCCTATGTTATGACACTGACTATTTCCTATGTTCCACTAGTTCCTATGTTACATGGACACTTTCCGTTATGAACACTTTATATCCTGACCGATAAAAAAACAAAAAACAAAAACACTTCAAATCCTGTGTCAGGGTGGTGCGTGAGCAACAGGTACGGAGGACGTAAAATCACAAACAACAATTCTACACACGATTTACGTCATGTAAAATCAAAAGCACACATTCATATCAGGAAGGTATATATATACACGACACTTACACAGTGGTGCATATAAGAGACGAACAACTGTCACGGACAGACAAAACACAGTAATAAGTAGGAACGCACGGGGTGCCAAAAAAGCACTAATTCATCTAAGGAAAACGCATGTATGACTAAGAAAATAATACCCCTATATCCACGATTGTGCAGTCCCTATAGCCACGGGATTTATACTTCTACGATCTCGGTGTGCAGCCCCTATAGCCATGGTATTGAAGCCTCTACGGGCACGGGTATGCAGCCCCCTATATAGCATAGGTGTGATGCGTATGCAGGCAAGTGTGCAGCCCCCTATATAGCCACGGCATTGAAGCCTCTACGGGCACGACTGTGCACCACTATAGCCACAGTATTGAAGCCTATACGGGCACGGGTCAGCACCCCATATAATCACGGAATTGAAGCCACCACATGCACGGCTACGGGAGGAAAGCCACCACATCCATGTGAGTGAAGTCTCTAGAGACACGACAAGGAAGCACAAGCCCTCACAGACACGGTATTAAACCCTCTACGGCCACGGGTGTGCAGCCCCTATAGCCACGGTATTGAAGCCTCTACGGGCACGGTTATGCAACCCCTATAGCCACGCTATTGAAGCCTCTACGGGCACAGTTATGCAACCCCTATAGCCACGGTATTGAAACATCTACGGGCATGGGTCTGCGCCCCATATAATCATGGAACTGAAGCCTATACGGGCATGGGTCAGCACCCCATATAATCATGGAACTGAAGCCACCGCAGGCACGGCTACGGGAGGAAAGCCACCACATACATGTGAGTGAAGTCTCCAAAGACACGACAATGAAGCACAAGCCCTCACAGACACGGTATTAAACCCTCTATGGCCACAGGTGTGCAGCCCCTATAGCCACGGTATTGAAGCCTCTACGGGCACGGTTATGCAACCCCTATAGCCACGGTATTGAAACCTCTATGGGCACGGGTCTGCACCTGATATAATCACGGAACTGAAGCCACCACAGGCACGACTACGGGAGGAAAGACACCACATCCATGTGAGTGAAGTCTCCAGAGAGACGGCAGTGAAGCACAAGCCATCACAGACACCATATTAAACCCTCTACGGGCACGGGTGTGCAGCCTCTATAGCCACAAGATTGAAGCCTCTACGGGCACGGTTATGCAACCCCTATAGCCACGGGATTGAATCATGTACGGGCACGGTTATGCAACCCCTATAGCCACGGTATTGAAACCTCTATGGGCACGGGTCTGCACCCCATATAATCACGGAACTGAAGCCACCATAGGCACGGATATGGGAGGAAAGCCACCACATTCATGTGAGTGAAGTCTCCAGAGACACGGCAATGAAGCACAAGCCATCACAGACACCGTATTAAACCCTCTACGAACTCGGCTGTGCAGCCTCTATAACCACGGGATTGAAGCCTCTATGGGCACGGTTATGCAACCCCTATAGCCACGGTATTGAAGACTCTACAGGCACGGGTCTCCACCCCATATAATCACGGAATTGAAGCCACCACAGGCACGGGAGTGGTGCATATACAAGCACGGGTGTGCAGCCCCAATATAGCCACGGTATTGAAGCCTCTACGAACACGGGTGTGCAGCCCTATGCAGCCCTATAAAGCCACGGTATTGAAGACCCTACAAGCACGGGAGTGAAGCCACCACAGGCACTGGTTTCTATTAGGAACATCCAATCCGATTTATATATCACAGGCACACCAGATAGTGAGACAAGAAAACAAGGTATGTGATGTAAAGCACGATTTTACATTATAATGTTGCACGCATGTGCAATGCGAGAGGCCCTCAATCTCTAAAAGACAAGAAGCACAATCCATCTATACAACATATCTGAATATCTATAATTCTAAAAGACAAGAGCCACGGTATAAGTAGGATCACTGCGGCAGAAGGTTGAAAATAACAACAAGCTCCTGATCACGCTCTTTGAAGGTTATGAGCACCAAATTGTTTACTTCAATAGACGATGCCCTAAGAAAATTACCGAAACCTTCCTTCTTGAACACCATTCTACTGTTGGGGAACGTCGCATGGGAAACAAAAATTTTCCTACGCGCACGAAGACCTATCATGGTGATGTCCATCTACGAGAGGGGATGAGTGATCTACGTACCCTTGTAGATCGTACAACAGAAGCGTTAGTGAACGCGGTTGATGTAGTGGAACGTCCTCACGTCCCTCGATCCGCCCCGCGAACAATTCCGCGATCAGTCCCACGATCTAGTACCGAACGGACGGCACCTCCGCGTTCAGCACACGTACAACTCGACGATGATCTCGGCCTTCTTGATCCAGCAAGAGAGACGGAGAGGTAGAAGAGTTCTCCGGCAGCGTGACGGCGCTCCGGAGGTTGGTGATGACCTTGTCTCAGCAGGGCTCCGCCCGAGCTCCGCAGAAACGCGATCTAGAGGAAAAACCGTGGAGGTATGTGGTCGGGCTGCCGTGGAAAAGTCGTCTCAAATCAGCCCTAAAACCTCCGTATATATAGGTGGGAGGGAGGGGACCTTGCCTTGGGGCTCAAGGAGCCCCAAGGGGGTCGGCCGAGTCCAAGGGGGGAGGACTCCCCCCCAAACCGAGTTGGACTTGGTTTGGTGGGAGGGAGTCCCCCTTCCTTCCCACCTCCTCCTTTTTTTTCTCTTGATTTTCTCTTCTTGGCGCATAGAGCCCTTTTGGGCTGTCCCACCAGCCCACTAAGGGCTGGTGTGCCACCGTCAAGGCCTATGGGCTTCCCCGGGGTGGGTCCCCCCCCCCCCCCCCGGTGAACTCCCGGAACCCATTCGTCATTCCCGGTACATTCCCGGTAACTCCGAAAACCTTCCGGTAATCAAATGAGGTCATCCTATATATCAATCTTCGTTTCCGGACTATTTCGGAAACCCTCGTGACGTCCGTGATCTCATCCGGGACTCCGAACAACATTCGGTAACCAACCATATAACTCAAATACGCATAAAACAACGTCGAACCTTAAGTGTGCAGACCCTGCGGGTTCGAGAACTATGTAGACATGACCCGAGAGACTCCTCGGTCAATATCCAATAGCGGGACCTGGATGCCCATATTGGATCCTACATATTCTACGAAGATCTTATCGTTTGAACCTCAGTGCCAAGGATTCATATAATCCCGTATGTCATTCCCTTTGTCCTTCGGTATGTTACTTGCCCGAGATTCGATCGTCAGTATCCGTATACCTATTTCAATCTCGTTTACCGGCAAGTCTCTTTACTCGTTCCGTAATACAAGATCCCGCAACTTACACTAAGTTAATTGCTTGCAAGGCTTGTGTGTGATGTTGTATTACCGAGTGGGCCCCGAGATACCTCTCCGTTCACACGGAGTGACAAATCCCAGTCTTGATCCATACTAACTCAACTAACACCTTCGGAGATACCTGTAGAGTATCTTTATAGTCACCCAGTTACGTTGCGACGTTTGATACACACAAAGCATTCCTCCGGTGTCAGTGAGTTATATGATCTCATGGTCATAGGAATAAATACTTGACACGCAGAAAACAGTAGCAACAAAATGACACGATCAACATGCTACGTCTATTAGTTTGGGTCTAGTCCATCACGTGATTCTCCTAATGACGTGATCCTGTTATCAAGCAACAACACCTTGTTCATAATCAGAAGACACTGACTATCTTTGATCAACTGGCTAGCCAACTAGAGGCTTGCTAGGGACGGTGTTTTGTCTATGTATCCACACATGTAAATGAGTCTTCATTCAATACAATTATAGCATGGATAATAAACGATTATCTTGATACAGGAATTATAATAATAACTATATTTATTATTGCCTCTAGGGCATAATTCCAACATCTACCACCCAAGCCAATAAAGTAGCAACAAGGAATGCTCACATATATATCATCATCTTCAGAATCCAAACCAATTTCAAGAGTTAAGTAACCAGTCATATGAATTGACAAAAAAAACCTTTAAACTACTCACAACCAAGCTCAGAATAACCTGACAAAAAACATCAAGTTATATAATGTTCAGCTTGCAAATTTTAAAAAATAAACTGCAAAGCTCAACATACATAAATAACAAATAAATAAACAGTAACCAAAAACAAGCTCACCATATGTTGATCATTAACATTCATGGAGGTAATCCTGTGAACAAAGGGAGAATATAACATGTAGTTGTCATCAAAGAGCTGTCGCGGCATGACATACATTTGATGATAATTCAGAGTGACACCACGACTATAAAAACAACTGTCAACAAGTTCCCTCCGAGTTTCACTCAGATCCTCAAGAGCTACAAAAAAATAATTTCACAAACTGAGCAAAACAGCAAAACGTATAAACTGAAACAAAACTAAAAAACAGTCCAACAAATAACTTACCAACACTGGGTAAAGGGAACAACATAACACCATTCCGATGAAAATCGACACCAATCATAGTTCCATAATGCTCAAGCCTAACAGTCATAATGTCATGATGACGGAGACCATAATCATTCACAAGTTCTTTCCACGAAGAACCATGGAATTTACTGCTCATCCGACCATGTCTAAACAGACATGGTATAAGTTACCCTCACTGTTGTGAAGAGCAAGATCAACATCTGTGTCACCCCTCCGAATAGCTAAAGCTCTGCACTCCTCAATGTACCGAGCAAGATGTGATCTAGCACTGCATGGAACATACTACAACAAGAATGGAAGCAAACATCATAATCATATAAACAAAGGCATTGGAATACATTTCAATCAAAACAACATCAACAATATGCCACAATCAGATAAACAAGAAATAGATTCTTACAACACGCCTTGAACAGCTACGATCCAGCACCACAGTGAACACAGACACACAAGAACCAAAGGAAGAACAAGGGCCACCTGCAGCTCGGCAAAAAGGGCAAGTCATTACCTACTCCCTCCGTAAAGAAATATAAGAGCGTTTAGATCACTACTTTAGTTATCTAAATGCTCTTATATTTGTTTGCACAGGGAGAACAAAAGAACGGTGATCAATAAGAACTCATTCCACATCAGAATTGAAAGTTGACATTTGATCGTCTTGGAAGCCCCCACCCGTAATTCCCCTGAAATCTCAATTTCCCGGAAATATAATGGGAAAAACAAAAATAGAAAAACAGGAAACAACAGGGCGATTTACCAGGGACAACCACACCGATGCGATGATGACGCGGCCACGACGGAAGGTCGACGACACCGGGACAGACGCCGGCAGGACAACCACAGCGAGACGCACGGCCGCAACACGGCCACAGCGGGACGAACGCCGGCAGGACGACCACAACGGAACGAATGGCGGTGGCGAACGGCGGCCGCGAGACGGGACGAAGAAAATCTGAACAAATAGATCGGAGGATTATTAGAAAACCTAAATTGTTCAGGGGCTTAATTGCTAAAAAGGAAAAGCGAAAACAGAAACCGGAAATAATGGGACTCTTCCCTGCACGACAAGTGTCACGCGTGAAGCGCTGTTGAAAGGTCTCAAACGCGCTCAGAACACGACACTTGTCGCGCGAAGGATACACCCCGCCTAACCGTTGCGAGGTGTACTCCCTAACTAGTGATTTTGTACTGTCCCATTTATAGTCATGCGTGGCCCTTGCCGTGTTGTGCCTTGCCGGGTCGGCCCGTTTGGCCAGGTATGCCCCAATCAGCCTCCCACCATCTATTTCGCTAGTGCAGTCGGAATCCATCCTCCTCACTCGCCGCCTCCACCTTCTCCTCACTCCCACGGCGGCCGCCGACCTCCACCAGCCAAAATCCGGCCAGATCCGCCTCAGCGAACGCCGGCAGGCCAGCCGGTCCGCCTCGCCGACGCCGGGGCACCAGCCCTAGCCCTCGTCCGTCGGCGCTCGCGTAGCAGCCTCCAGCGACGCCGGTGAGCCGCTCTTCGCCTCCTCCGTCCCCACGCCTTTCCCGTCGCCTGCTGAATCGTGCTCACACCCGTCCAACCTCCGCCCAGAGAACGCCCGATCTGAGGCGCGGGCCGTCGCCATGGAGAACGCCTGCATAACCTTCACCTCCGTCGCGCGCTCGGTGCGGATGCTCAAGATCGACGGCTTCAGCCTGACGGAGAGCATGGACCACGACAGCTGCGTCAGATCCAGGTGGGCCTTCGACGGGTACGACTGGGAGGTCCGCGTCTACCCCGCGCTGGCCTGCTCCGCCGCCGGCGGCGGCACCGGTCCGTACGTGGTGCTGGAGGTCGCCTTCCTCAGCAAGCCCCGCCGGGGCAGCGTGCGGGCGGCCATAGGCTGCCGGCTGGTCGACCCGAGGGGGATACTCAAGCCGTCCAACGAGATCAGCATCTCCAAGGTGTTCAGCCGCCCGCAGGAGAGCTCGTCCAAGGCCGCGGTCGTCGGCCGGCGCGCGCTGGCCGCGTCGGCGTTCCTCCGGGGCGATTCCTTCACCATGGAATGCACCATCGAGGTCCTCAAGGAGCTGCCTGATACGCCGACGGACCCTGTCGAAGAGGTGCCGGTGCCATCCTCAAACCTCGGCCTGCACCTCGCCGAGCTCTTGCAGAGCGAGGCCGGGGCGGACGTCACGTTCCTCGTGTCCGGCGAGTCCTTTGCCGCGCATAAGAGCATACTGGCCGCGAGGTCTCCGGTTTTCATGGCCCAGTTCTTTGGAGACATGAAGGAGAAATGCTCGCACCGTGTGGAGATCGAGGACATGGAGGCTGTGGTGTTCAAGGCATTGCTTCACTTCATCTACACCGATACCGTGGTGGAATTCGACGAGAAGGGCGAGGAGGTGACAATGTTAGCTCAGCACTTGCTTGCAGCCGCTGACAGATACGGGCTGGACAGGCTCAAGGTCATCTGCGAAGGCAAGCTCTCTGATGGCATCAATGTCGACACTGCAGCGACGTCTCTGGCTCTTGCCGAGCAGCACGACTGTCCACGGCTCAAGGCCAAGTGCGTCCGGTTCATCATTAGAAATCGTGAGGTTCTTGATGCTGTGTTGGCGACGGAGGGGTACAAGTACCTGGCGGCAAGCTGCCCTTCGGTGCTGGCTGACCTGCTCAAATCGAGCCTGCGCGTGGGATAAAGAGATGATGCATAGATGGGTGCTACCAGAGGTCTGAAAGAATTCAGTGATGCCGTAGTCTCTGTTCCTGCTTGTCAGGTGTGTCTAGTTAACTTGTGGTATGTCTTAACAACGAACCGAATCGCAGGGAGGTTAGTGTCTGGTTGTGCTTGTGTTCCCCTGGATTGCTTGTGTGCAACTTGCTGCTTTCAGTGCGATGTAATTTAGTCTAAATGGTCCATGATTTGGTATCTATCTCCCTGTATGTTTATCACTGCTACCAGGTGATACATGTGTAGTCCCTGTTTGTGCTTGTCATGTATATACATGTCTACTTAGCTTGTGTCCTGTCTTTCCAACACACTGAAGCTCAGATGGGTTGGCCTCTGTTCTTGTTATGCAAGTAGCAGTAACTGTGTTTCCCTGACTTCTGCAAGGCACAACTTAACCCCTTCATTGTGATGTACTACCACCGTTCCGAATTGTAAGATGTTCCAACTTCTTTATGAATCGGATGTATACAGACGCGTTTAAGTGTGTTTGTTCACTGTTTCAGTCGGTATGTAGTAGCCCATATTGAGATATCCAAAACGTCTTATAATTCGGGATGGAGGTGATAATTTAGTGCTGGGGCGGTGCATACGTTCTGGTGTACGTACATCTTAATAGTAGTCCTGTACTCCAGTTTTTAACACTTGCTTGTAGGTATGAACACGACGATAACAATATGATCAATTCAAGCGTTGTATTTAGCGCAGGCTTGTTCTAAGGTATGATGCCATCTGCCCTTCTCTCAGCCAGATGCCGCTGGTTGCCGAGAGACTGAGAGGTATTCAGCTGAATCGGATGGTTCAAGTGCAAGAAGATGTTGCACCCTGCACACAGAAGGTACTCTACCTGCCACTACTGCAACACTTTCTCATCCAATGAAGATGAATAGGTGAAGCTTCAGGCGAGAGGATTAGGAAGATGAACAGATGAAGCTTCAGGCGAGAGCATTAGGAAGATGAACAGGTGAAGCTTCAGGCGATTACTGACAACTTTGGCTTGTCTTACAAAAGCAGACTTGTGTTCCTTGGGCTGATGAGATTCAAGTTACTGCTTTTGTGGTGAAAGCAGACCTCGGTTCCTGCAGCTAATGGGATTTAACTTTTGTATTGTACTCCCAACACTAATTTATCGCCGGGAGGTTGTTGACTTGCAGCGTTGATGTTTGTTTCATTTTCTTTCCTGTGCAAGTCTTCATTAATACTATTACCAAAGTACCTTCGTTGATGAATGTTTGCCATTTTTTATCACCAAATCTGTTCGCAAATACTCCCTCCGTTCCTAAATATTCGTCTTTCTAGAGATTCAACTATGAACTGCATACAAAACAAAATGAATGAATCTATATTCTAAATTATGTTTATATACATCTGTATGTAGTTCATAGTGAAATCTTTAAAAAGATAAATATTTATGAACGGATGGAGTACTTGACAAAGTTGTGAACTTTTTTTTTGCTTTCCCTGCCAAAAATTGTTCTCGAAATTAGGAATACTTTGATAAAATTAGCGTAACGTACGTGCTTGCAAGAACACATTTCCTATGACAAAAAGACAATCATGAGGGGCTAGCAAAGCCACTTAGGGTGTGTTTGGTAGCATTTCCAATCTAGCATGGTTGTTCTTCTCGGATACATGTTTACTGTAGACACGCTAACTACATACATTTGCTGTTGTTTGATAGTGGTGTATGTGCTGAGACATGTTGAGTTAAGAATCTGTTTGGTAGCTTGCATATGTTTCGATATGTCGACGGGTACTATAGAAACCGGTATTTTTAAATAAGTCAATAAAACATTTCAAAAATTGAAACATGGGAAACATTTTTTGAAATTCCGAAGTTTTTTTTGAAAGTTTGAACTTTTTAATTTTTTTAAAAAAATCTGCAAATCTGAATAATTTTTGAAAATCTAAATTAATCCAACATTTTTTGAAAATTTGAAAAAACAAAACTTCATACATTCTTGAAAATCTGAATATTTTTTAAACAAGTTAACATTTTTTTAAAACGGGACATCTTGAAACTTTGAAGAAATTTTGAAAATATGGATAATTTTTGGTTTTCTAAACATTTTCTGAAAATTAAATTATTTTTTAGAAAATTTGAACATTTTTTAAAACATATTGTCGCTCACTTTGCTCATGCATGTTGACCAGTGAACGGCTGTTGAGGTGTTCACTCTTCGTGCATGCTAAGAGGGTATCTGGGTTGAGCTCATGCACGCTAAAAAAAACCCCCTACACACTATCAAACACTCAAAAGTGGGTCGAGAAGGGAACTGTTGTGCTCATGCACCCTCCATGCACTCTACCAAACACACCCTTATGCGCACAACTTCATTCCGGGCTAGCACTTGCACTTTAGGCGCACAACTCCCCCTCCCTCCCCACTCATTTCACTAGCTATCAAAATGTAATATATTGTGCCATTTTTGTTACAAATGCAAATGTGGATGATATTTGTTACAATGAAAAACAATAACGCGCTACAAGATTTAGTGGTTCCTTCTGCAGATGCTATACAAGTTATAGCGTCGCTATATTTGAAAATAGTGTTCTGCACCCTAAAAATAGTGTTTTGCATAAAAACGTCAAATGTATCACATAATTTAAGACTTCTATAATTTACAAGGAAAGTGAACACAACTAACTTAATATAGAAGCATACGAGAGCCAGATTCAGTCCATGTACACTCCTACTTTGCAACGAAAGGGAACACTCCTATAATTAAACAGAGAAGCATCTAGAGCTAGGCTCAGGGCATGTACACTCTTAATTTATGGCGACACAAATAGGAACTTGGGGAGAAAATAGAATGAGGCCGACACCGCTACTTTGAAACGGGACGAAGAGAGGTTGCTCTCACCTGGTGACTAACTTGCCGACGCCAGCGATGTGGTTGAAATCGACGATGACTTGCTACAGCCGGAGGCGTGGCCTATTAGAGTTGTGTCGAATATTGTGTATAATGTAGGTTATAATTGGACTCTCAGTTGTATTTGTTGGAAATATGCCCTAGAGGCAATAAAAAAAATCGTTGTTATTATATTTCCTTGTTCATGATAAT
Source organism: Hordeum vulgare subsp. vulgare (assembly GCF_904849725.1). NCBI lineage: Eukaryota > Viridiplantae > Streptophyta > Magnoliopsida > Poales > Poaceae > Hordeum > Hordeum vulgare. Next base: position 597,007,743 of record NC_058524.1, read on the forward strand.
CGTTTATTATCCATGCTATAATTATATTAATTGGAAACTCAAATACATGTGTGGGTGCATAGATAACAAAGTGGACTAGCTCCTTTATTATACATGTTCATGTATGCGTCTACTGGACTAGCTCATTGATCAAAGATGACTAAGGTCTCCTAGCCATAGACACACGTTATCATTTGATAACGGGATCACATCATTAGGAGAATGATGTGATCGACAAGACCCGAACCTTAAGCATACCGTCTGATCATATCTAGCTTAGTGCTATTGCTTTTTGCATGCCAATGTATCCGTTCCTATGGCCATGAGATCATGCAACTCACTGACACCGAAGAAATGCCTTGTGTGTATCAGACGTCACAACGTAACTGGGTGATTATAAAGATGCTCTACAGGTATCTCCAAAGGTGTTTGTTGAGTTGGCATGGATCAAGACTGGTATTTGTCACTCCGTGTGACAGAGAGGTATCTCGGGGCCTATTTGGTAATACATCATCACAGTAAGCTTGCAAGCAATGTGACTAAGTAGTTAGTCACGAGATCTTGTATTACGGAACGAGTAAAGAGACTTGCGAGTAACAAGATTGAACTATGTATGGAGATACCGATGATCGAATCCCTGGCAAGTAACATACCGATGGGCGATGGACAAAGGGAACTCCATACGAGATTAACTGAATTCTTGACATCGTGGTTCAACCGATAAAGATCTTCGTAGAATATGTAGGAATCAATATGGGCATCCAGGTCCCGCTATTGGTTATTGATCGTAGAGGTGTCCCAGTCATGTCTGCATAGTTCTCGAACCCGCAGGGTCTGCACACTTAATGTTCGGTGACGATATAGATATATTTGGGTTATTGTGTTGGTGACCGAAGGTTGTTAGGAGCCCCGGATGAGATCCCGAATGTCAAGATGAGCTCCGAAATGGTCCGGAGGTAAAGATTTATATATACGAAAGTGGTATTTGGGTTCCGGAAAGGTTTCAGGTTTTTCCAGTATTGTATCGAGAGTGCCGAAAGAGTTTCGAAGGTCCATCGGGAGGGGCCCATGGGCCTAAGAGGTGGCACACCAGCCCCTGGTGGGCTGGGAAGCCGACCCCTAAAGGGACCATGTGCCCAAGGGTGGGTGGAGGAGGTGCCTTGGGGAGGGAGGAGTCCTCCCTTTGGGCGCTCACCTCCCTTGTGGGAGGTGGACTCCTTCCCTCTTGGCCGACCAACCTTTCCTTGGAGGAGGGGCTAAGGTTGCGTCCTACCTACCCCTTCCTCCTATAAATAGAGAGGGAGGGGAGGCAGCTAACACACCAAGCCTTGGGCGGCGCCCTCCCTCACTCTCGTTAGATCGTTTTGTCCTCCGCCGCATTGCGACATCGCTTGGCGAAGCCCTGCTGAGATCGCACCACGACCAATGCCACCACGTCATCGTGTTGCCGGAGAACTCAACCTATACTTCACCATCGCTCACTGGATCGAGGAGGTGAAGGCGTCATCGAGCTATACGTGTGCTGAATGCGGAGGTGTCGTCCGTTTGGCACTTGATCGGGACGTTCATGATCGGATCGCGAGACGAATCATGATTGGATCGCGAAGACGTTCGGATACATCAACCTTATTTATCAATGCTTCAGCTTAGTGATATACAAGGGTATGTAGATGCACTCCTCCTCTCGTAGATATTAGTCTCCATAGATTGATCTTGGTGAGCATAGGAATTTTTTTCCCATGCGACGTTCCCCAACAGTGGTATCACAGCTAGGTCTATGCGTAGATAACATGCACGAGTAGAACAAAAAAAAGTTTATGGGTGTTGATGTTTAGATTGCTTACTTAGTCTTGTTTTGATTTGGCGGTATTGTGAGATGAAGCGACCCGAACCAAGCTTACTTGTCCATGTACGAGTGTGACAACCCGATGCCGACGTTCCAGAAGATTCCTCCCCTTTATTCCGTTTTCATCGTGTGTCTATTTTATTTTGTCGCATCATCATCGCATCATCTGCATTGCATCGGCATCTTCGTTGCCGCGAGTTTTCAAAACTTGCATCCGTTGTTAGTTGCCGGTTTGCGTCGTTGTCCGTTCTGAGCCCGACCACACACGCACGCGTCCGCGGCATCGTCAAATCCCTGTTTTTAAAAGTGTGCATAAAACTTTCTCTGATCGGGGTAAAACTTGGCACGCGGTCGTAATTAGTTATAGCTAGGCCGCCTGTCGAACTTCGTCGCGATCAGAGTCCGTCTGGTACCCGAACGGTCGACCGTAGCGGCACCGTATCCGGTCTACCGTCGGACGTCTGTCGGTGTTTTAAAATACGTTGCCGGGTCGCCCGTCTTCCCTCTCATCTTAGCCAACGCCACTCTACACAGCTAACCCTAACCCGCCTCTCCGATCGGACCGCACGATCGCGATCAAAGGGTCGAAAAACCCCCCAGAACCCTCTAACCTAGCCCTTCCTATAAATAGATGCCCTACCCTGCCTAAAATGGCTAAACCTAGCCCTCGGCCTCGAAACCGCACCCACCTACCCAGCCACCGCACCCTCTCTCTCCTCCCGCCGCCGCCGCCGGCCCGCTCCAGCCCGCGCGAGGCCCTCCGGGCCCATCCGGCCGCCGCCGCCCGAAGCGCCCCAGCGCACCCGCGCCCGCGCTCGAGGGAGAGCCCCCGCTCGCCGCATGCCTCGGCCAGCTGCGTCCCGAGCCGCCGCACCTCCCTCGCCGGTGCCCCGCCTCCGCGCCGCCGGGATCCTCGCCGGCCGCCGCATCCTGCCTGCATCCGTCAACCACCTTCCCGAGTTGCCTGCAAGCCGCCTTGTCGCGCCGCCGCAACCTTGCCGTCCGGCTGCCGCCTTGAGCCGCCACCACCGGGAATGGAGCCCCGGTGGCCGGATCCGTCCGCGCAGCAGCTTCTCTGCCTGGATCCCCCCTCGCCTGAGCGCCCTCGCCGGTGTCTCTTCCCGGCAGCCGCCATCGCTCCTCAGGGAGAACGAGGGAGCCCCCGGGAATGACGACCGAGCCTTCCGCCTGGGCCGTGAGCCGCTGCGCCAGGCAAGGCCCAGATCCTCGCCGAGGCCCAGCTCCACCTGTGCTGGACTAGACCGGCCCAAGTGGCCAAGGTGAGCACCCCCGCGCCTGAGCATTTTTTGTTTGTTGTGCTAATTGTGTCAGGCCTAGAAGCAGATCCGGCCCGGTAGTTTTTCTCATTTAGGGTTTTTATTCGAATTAGTGATATTCCATATTATAGACGTCTTTTAGATCGCCCGTAGTTTAATAACCGTAAGTCGGATCGCGATGAGTTGTATATGGTTTTGGTGTAGAATTTCGCATAGAATCCGATTTTACAACTTGCATATTTGTTTGACGTGTTTTAGCGTGTCGTATGCATATAAACGCGTGTTGTTCCAATAGGTTTCGTCCCGTTTTATTTTTTCGCGCAAGACCGTATAGCCCGAATGCCGTATTAGAAATGTTCACATTTTAGGAACCCCATTGCCATGTATTTTAGAGTAGACGTTGGTATTTTTGCGTGTAGGTATTTGCCGCTAGTTTATTTTTCCGTGTATAGGTGATTATCTCGCATTTACGTCTGGCAATATTTTTGTGTTGCAACCCCACATGTTTTATATGTTTTCGGGGTAGAAAAACCCATAGGATCTTTCTGTGCAATTAGTTTTAGCTTTTGAGCAAGTTAGTTCGCGTGATATTTTTCCATGTTGCCCTCTTGTCTTTTTCGTAGGATTTGTTCCATGCTTCGTTTGATTAAGTTTTCAACTAGGGAGTTATTCTTTGAGGTTTACTCTAGCCCCTGGTATTTTTGGTTGCAATAGAAATGCATGTTTAGGTGTGGTTTGTTTGCTCTCAAGTTGCTAGAAATAGTGCTGATTTGGAGGAGCTGAAATATTTCTAAGTCTGAGATCTGTTATATTTTGTTGCTGTCTTGTCTTGCTTATATCTTGTGATTTGTAGCTCTTTAGAGGTTGGTGCAATGGAGTTAGTTGTAGCCCTTGTGTTTCTCTAGCATGCTGTAAATTTTCATGTCATTTGGAGTCCTATAGCTTATGGTTTTGCTGCTGTCAATATGGCTCCAGATCGAAAACTGCAGTTTCATGAAGTGTAATTTCCACTAAGTCTGAGATAGTGTATGAGATGCCATTTTGTGTCTTCTTTTCCTAGTGTTCCTTGCTGCCATGCTAGTTGTTGTTAGTTATTTGTAGTAGTGTTTCTTGCCCTCTTTCGTGTCATGCCTTGGTTGATTATATTTGAGTTGTGTAGCTCGTAGTTGTGGGGTGTAGAAAGTGCTATGTGGCTGATTTTGGCAGATTGTAGTGATTTTTTGTTTTGCTCGTAGTTGTTGAACCGTAGCTCCGATTTGATCGTGTCCTATATGAAACTTGCTTAGAATCTCGTGTAGTTTCATTTTCTTTTGCTGGTTGTATGTTTTAAAGTGCTCGTGACCGTCGTTGCACATTGCATTCATGCTATCATATCTTGCGGTGCTTGTATCTTTTGTTCCGTAGCTCCGTTGGAGATGTTCTCTATGTGTAAATTGCTTGTATCGACGCGTAGAATCATGTGAACCTATTTGTTTTGCTATTTAACAACTAATTAAATGTGTTAGTTCAGATCTGGACAGAATTATAAATTAACATGTGAGGTCGTCTCGGAGGTGCTATATGTCATTTCCGACCTCATTTAAAATGCCTAGATAGGTAGTTTAATTACGCTTCACCTCTTGCCATGTTTAACAACATTTAATATTACCGTGTATCTAATCGGGATAGAACTAAATAATTAAACGTGGAGTTTCGTCAATATGCAACTCGTTGCATATTGAACTTCACTTAATGTGTAGTGTGTGTTTGTGTGAATTGTCATGCCGTGACTTGCATGTATTCAGCTGCTCATGCATCATTTGTGTTGTGCATCGTGTGATGAATTCCGTGTGTTGATTTGTGTTTCCGGTTTGCTTCGTCTCGATAGAGTTCCGCAAGCGTGTCGGATTGTGAGGACCCGTTCGACTACGTCGGTTCGTCTGCTTCACGGAGGCATTCTTCTTTCAAGCGGGATCTCAGGCAAGATGACCATTTCCCCAGATACCATTACTATCATTGCCATGCTAGTATTACCGTTTCTATCGATTATGTCTCGTTGCCTACCACATGTTATGTTGGGGAACGTCGCAAGGGAAACAAAAAATTTCCTACGCGCACGAAGACCTATCATGGTGATGTCCATCTACGAGAGGGGATGAGTGATCTACGTACCCTTGTAGATCGTACAGCAGAAGCGTTAGTGAACGCGGTTGATGTAGTGGAACGTCCTCACGTCCCTCGATCCGCCCCGCGAACAATCCCGCGATCAGTCCCACGATCTAGTACCGAACGGACGGCACCTCCGCGTTCAGCACACCATGACGTTCAGACACATCATCACACCATGATGTTCCAGGTGGCATGAACTGTGAAACAATTTCCACATTGTCTTAACTGTGTACCAAAAATTCGTAACTCAGATATTCATTTCTATGATCATATCGTAGACAGTTCATCCTCTTGTTACGACGAACTTCACTCTGAAACAGAATTGAACTTTTCAATATTTCAGACTTGTGATTCATTAAGTAAATACTCCTGTATCTACTGAAGTCGTCAGTGAAGTAAGAACATAATGATATCCACTGCGTGCCTCAACACTCACTGGACTGCATACATCAAAATGTATCACTTCCAACAAGTTACTATCTTGTTTCATCTCAATGAAAACAAGGCCTTGCTCATGTGGTATGATTTGCATGTCACTAGTGATTCGAAATCAGGTGAGTAAAGATCCATCAGCATGGAGCCTCTTCATGCAATTTATACTAACATGACTCAAGCGGCAGTGCCACAAGTAAGTGGTACTATCATCATTTAACTCGTATCTTTTGGCACCAATGTGTAACACTACAATCGAGATTCAATAAACCATTGAAGGTGATCATTCAAGCAAATAGAGTAACCATTATTCCTTTTGAATGAATAATCGTATTGCAATAAACACGATCCAATCATGTTCATGCTTAACGCAAGCACCAAATAACAATTATTTAGGTTCAACACCAATCCCGATGGTAAAGGGGGCGTGTGACGTTTGATCATATCAACCTTGGAAACACTTCCAACACGTATCGTCACCTCGCCTTTAGCTAGTCTCCGTTTATGTCGTAGCTTTCATTTCGCGTTACTAATCACTTAGCAACCGAACCGGTATCCAATACCCTCATGCTACTAGGAGTACTAGTAAAGTACACATCAACATTATGTATATCAAATATACTTCTTTCGACTTTTGCCAGCCTTCTTATCTACCAAGTATCTAGAGTTGCTCCGCCTCAGTGACTGTTCCCCTTATTACAGAAGCACTTAGTCTCGGGTTTGGGTTTAATCTTGGGTCTCTTCATTAGCGCAGCAACTGTTTTGCCGTTTCACGAAGTATCCCTTCTAGCCCTCGCCTTTCTTGAAACTTAGTGGTTTTTCAAACCATCAACTATTGATGCTCCTTCTTGATTTCTACTTTCGCAGTGTCAAACGTCGCGAATCTCTCAAAGATCATTGTATCTATCCTTGATATGTTATAGTTCATCACAAAGCTCTCAAAGCTTGGTGGCAGTGACTTTTGGAGAACCATCACTATCTCATCTGGAAGATTAGCTCCCACTTGATTCAAGTGATTGTCGTACTCAGACAATCTGAGCACACGCTCAACGATTGAGCTTTTCTCCTTTACTTTGTGGACAAAGAATCTTGTTTGGAGGTCTCGAACCTCTTAACAAGGGCACAATCATGAAATCACAATTTCATCTCTTCGGAACATCACTTATGTTCCGTGACGTTCTACAACGTTTTCGGCGCCTTGCTTCTAAGCCATCAAGTATCTTGCACTGAACTATCGTGTAGTCATCAGTAATGTGTATGTCGGATGTTCATAGCATCCACAGACGACGCTCGAGGTGCAGCACACCGAGTGGTGCATTAAGGACATAAGCCTTCTGCGTAGCAACGAGGACAATCCTCGGTTTTACAGACTCAGTCTGCAAAGGTTGCTACCATCAATTTTCAACTAAATTTTCTCTAGGAACATATAAAAACAGTAGAGCTATAGCGCAAGCTACATCGTAATTCGCAAAGACCATTAGACTATGTTCATGACAATTAGTTCAATTAATCATATTACTTAAGAACTCCCACTCAAAAAGTACATCTCTCTAGTCATTTGAGTGGTACATGATCCAAATCCGCTATCTCAAGTCCGATCATCACGTGAGTCGAGAATAGTTTCAGTGGTAAGCATCCCTATGCTAATCATATCAACTATACGATTCATGCTCGACCTTTCGGTCTCATGTGTTCCGAGGCCATGTCTGCACATGCTAGGCTCGTCAAGCTTAACCCGAGTGTTCCGCGTGTGCAACTGTTTTGCACCCATTGTATGTGAACGTTGAGTCTATCACACCCGATCATCACGTGGTGTCTCGAAACGAAGAACTGTCGCAACGGTGCACAGTCGGGGAGAACACAATTTCGTCTTGAAATTTTAGTGAGAGATCACCTCATAATGCTACCGTCGTTCTAAGCAAAATAAGGTGCATAAAAGGATTAACATCACATGCAATTCATAAGTGACATGATATGGCCATCATCACGTGCTTCTTGATCTCCATCACCAAAGCACCGGCACGATCTTCTTGTCACCGGCGCCACACCATGATCATCCATCAACGTGTTGCCATCGGGGTTGTCGTGCTACTTATGCTATTACTACTAAAGCTACATCCTAGCAAAATAGTAAACGCATCTGCAAGCACATATGTTAGTATAAAGACAACCCTATGGCTCCTGCCGGTTGCCGTACCATCGACGTGCAAGTCGATATTTCTATTACAACATGATCATCTCATACATCCAATATATCACATCACATCATTGGCCATATCACATCACAATCATACCCTGCAAAAACAAGTTAGACGTCCTCTAATTTTGTTGTTGCATGTTTTACGTGGTGACCAAGGGCATCTAGTAGGATCGCATCTTACTTACGCAAACACCACAACGGAGATATATGAATTGCTATTTAACCTCATCCAAGGACCTCCTCGGTCAAATCCGATTCAACTAAAGTTGGAGAAACCGTCACTTGCCAGTCATCTTTGAGCAAAGGGGGTTACTCGTAACGATGAAACCAGTCTCTCGTAAGCGTACGAGTAATGTCGGTCCAAGCCGCTTCGATCCAACAATACCGCGGAATCAAGAAAAGACTAAGGAGGGCAGCAAAACGCACATCACCGCCCACAAAAACTTTTGTGTTCTACTCGAGAAGACATCTACGCATGAACCTAGCTCATGATGCCACTGTTGGGGAACGTCGCAAGGGAAACAAAAATTTTCCTACGCGCACGAAGACCTATCATGGTGATGTCCATCTACGAGAGGGGATGAGTGATCTACGTACCCTTGTAGATCGTACAGCAGAAGCGTTAGTGAACGCGGTTGATGTAGTGGAACGTCCTCACGTCCCTCGATCCGCCCCGCGAACAATCCCGCGATCAGTCCCACGATCTAGTACCGAACGGACGGCACCTCCGCGTTCAGCACACGTACAACTCGACGATGATCTCGGCCTTCTTGATCCAGCAAGAGAGACGGAGAGGTAGAAGAGTTCTCCGGCAGCGTGACGGCGCTCCGGAGGTTGGTGATGATCTTGTCTCAGCAGGGCTCCGCCCGAGCTCCGCAGAAACGCGATCTAGAGGAAAAACTATGGAGGTATGTGGTCGGGCAGCCGTGAGAAAGTCGTCTCAAATCAGCCCTAAAACCTCCGTATATATAGGTGGGAGGGAGGGGAGGAGGCAGCCTCAAAACCTAAAGGTTTGGCCGAAATTGGAGGTGGAGGAGTCCTACTCCAATCCTACTTGGAGTAGGATTCCACCTTCCCACTTGGAAACTCTTTCCACCTTGTGTTTTTTCCTTCTCAAACCTTATGGGCCTTAGTGGGAACTTATTCCAGCCCACTAGGGGCTGGTTTATCTCTTCCCACAGCCCATGAGACCCCTTGGGGCGTGACACCCCTCCCGATGGTCCCCGGCACCCCTCCCGGCACTCCCGGTACACTAACGATGAGCCCGAAACTTTTCCGGTAATGCACGAAAACCTTCCGGTAACCAAATGAGGTCATCCTATATATCAATCTTCGTTTCCGGACCATTCCGGAAACCCTCGTGACGTCCGTGATCTCATCCGGGACTCCGAACAACATTCGGTAACCAACCATATAACTCAAATACGCATAAAACAACGTCGAACCTTAAGTGTGCAGACCCTGCGGGTTCGAGAACTATGTAGACATGACCCGAGAGACTCCTCGGTCAATATCCAATAGCGGGACCTGGATGCCCATATTGGATCCTACATATTCTACGAAGATCTTATCGTTTGAACCTCAGTGCCAAGGATTCATATAATCCCGTATGTCATTCCCTTTGTCCTTCGGTATGTTACTTGCCCGAGATTCGATCGTTAGTATCCGCATACCTATTTCAATCTCGTTTACTGGCAAGTCTCTTTACTCGTTCCGTAATACAAGATCCCGCAATTTACACTAAGTTACATTTGCTTGCAAGGCTTGTGTGTGATGTTGTATTACCGAGTGGGCCCCGAGATACCTCCCCGTCATACGGAGTGACAAATCCCAGTCTTGATCCATACTAACTCAACGAACACCTTCGGAGATACCTGTAGAGCATCTTTATAGTCACCCAGTTACGTTGCGACGTTTGATACACACAAAGCATTCCTCCGGTGTCCGTGAGTTATATGATCTCATGGTCATAGGAACAAATACTTGACACGCAGAAAACAGTAGCAACAAAATGACACGATCAACATGCTACGTCTATTAGTTTGGGTCTAGTCCATCACATGATTCTCCTAATGATGTGATCCCGTTATCAAGTGACAACACTTGCCTATGGCCAGGAAACCTTGACCATCTTTGATCAACGAGCTAGTCAACTAGAGGCTTACTAGGGACAGTGTTTTGTCTATGTATCCACACAAGTATTGTGTTTCCAATCAATACAATTATAGCATGGATAATAAACGATTATCATGAACTAAGAAATATAATAATAACTAATTTATTATTGCCTCTAGGGCATATTTCCAACATGTTAAATATCAGCCTCTCAACAATGTCATGATAACCTTCAACCTGTTCGACCTAGCAAACCACTGATTGGCTATGTTACTGCTTGCTTAACCATGTTGTTAGTGTTGCTAGTTGCAGGTGCTGTCGCTTCCATGTGAAAACATGGGTTCCTTGTTATATCACCATATCAACTGCTATTAATTTAATGCACCTATATACTTGGTAAAAGGTGGAAGGCTCGGCCTTTCTAGCCTGGTGTTTTGTTCCACCTTTGCCCCCTTAGTTTTGGCTACCGGTGTTATGTTCCATAATTGAGCGCTCCTATCACGATCGGGGTTGTTATGGGGATCCCCTTGATAATTCGTTTTATATTAAAGCTGGTCTGGCAAGGCCCAACATAATAATTCTGTTAAACTGAAATGCATAGGGAGTTAGCGCTACCCGAGGAGTAATTCTACATAATACACGGGGGGCAGTGCTGCTGGTGTTGGTCCCAAACGGTCTGCCCGCGGGGCCACCGCGAGGAAACTCGAGGTTTGGCATGTTGGGGAACGTCGCATGGGAAACAAAAAATTTCCTATGCGCACGAAGACCTATCATGGTGATGTCCATCTACGAGAGGGGATGAGTGATCTACGTACCCTTGTAGACCGTACAGCAGAAGCGTTAGTGAACGCGGTTGATGTAGTGGAACGTCCTCACGTCCCTCGATCCGCCCCGCGAACAATCCCGCGATCAGTCCCACGATCTAGTACCGAACGGACGACACCTCCGCGTTCAGCACACGTACAGCTCGACGATGATCTCGGCCTTCTTGATCCAGCAAGAGAGACGGAGAGGTAGAAGAGTTCTCCGGCAGCGTGACGGCGCTCCGGAGGTTGGTGATGACCTTGTCTCAGCAGGGCTCCGCCCGAACTCCGCAGAAACGCGATCTAGAGGAAAAACCGTGGAGGTATGTGGTGGGGCTGCCGTGGAAAAGTCGTCTCAAATCAGCCCTAAAACCTCCGTATATATAGGTGGGAGAGGGGGGACCTTGCCTTGGGGCTCAAGGAGCCCCAAGGGGGTCGGCCGAGCCAAGGGGGGAAGGTCTCCCCCCCCCCAAACCGAGTTGGACTTGGTTTGGTGGGTGGGAGTCCTTCCTTCCCTTCCCACCTCCTCCTTTTTTTTTCTTTTCTCTTTGATTTTTCTTCCAATGCGCATAGGGCCCTTTTGGGCTATCCCACCAGCCCACTAAGGGCTGGTGCGCCACCCTCAAGGCCTATGGGCTTCCCCGGGGTGGGTTGCCCCCCCCCCCCCCCCCGGTGAACTCCCGGAACCCATTCGTCATTCCCGGTACATTCCCGGTAACTCCGAAAACCTTCCGGTAATCAAATGAGGTCATCCTATATATCAATCTTCAGTTCCGGACCATTCCGGAAACCCTCGTGACGTCCGTGATCTCAACCGGGACTCCGAACAACATTCGGTAACCAACCATATAACTCAAATACGCATAAAACAACGTCGAACCTTAAGTGTGCAGACCCTGCGGGTTCGAGAACTATGTAGACATGACCCGAGAGACTCCTTGGTCAATATACAATAGCGGGACCTGGATGCCCATATTGGATCCTACATATTCTACGAAGATCTTATCGTTTGAACCTCAGTGCCAAGGATTCATATAATCCCGTATGTCATTCCCTTTGTCCTTCGGTATGTTACTTGCCCGAGACTCGATCGTTAGTATCCGCATACCTATTTCAATCTCGTTTACCGGCAAGTCTCTTTACTCGTTCCGTAATACAAGATCCCATAACTTACACTAAGTCACATTGCTTGCAAGGCTTGTGTGTGATGTTGTATTACCGAGTGGGCCCCGAGATACCTCTCCGTCACACGGAGTGACAAATCCCAGTCTTGATCCATACTAACTCAACTAACACCTTCGGAGATACCTGTAGAGCATCTTTATAGTCACCCAGTTACGTTGCGACGTTTGATACACACAAAGTATTCCTCCGGTGTTAGTGAGTTATATGATCTCATGGTCATAGGAACAAATACTTGACACGCAGAAAACAGTAGCAACAAAATGACACGATCAACATGCTACGTCTATTAGTTTGGGTCTAGTCCATCACGTGATTCTCCTAATGACGTGATCCAGTTATCAAGCAACAACACCTTGTTCATAATCAGAAGACAATGACTATCTTTGATCAACTGGCTAGCCAACTAGAGGCTTGCTAGGGACAATGTTTTGTCTATGTATCCACACATGTAAATGAGTCCTTCATTCAATACAATTATAGCATGGATAATAAACGATTATCTTGATACAGGAACTATAATAATAACTATATTTATTATTGCCTCTAGGGCATAATTCCAACATGGCACTCGTAGCTAGTTCCATCCGTCGTGTCCTGAGAACGAGATACGTGGCTCCTATCGGGTACGTCGACACGTCGGGCGGCCTTGCTAGATTAGTTTTACCTTTGACGAGATATCTTATGCATCGGGATTCCGGTGATGCTTTGGGTAATCTCAGAGTTGAGGTTTTCCACTAAGGAATCCGACGAGATCGTGAGTGTCGTGATTGAGGATTTCTATGCGGCTTGTGGTAATTTGTGATGGACTAGTTGGAGCATCCCTGCAGGGTTAAATCTTCGGAAAGCCGTGCCCGCGGTTATGTGGCAACGTGGAAACTTTGTTTAACACTGGTTCTAGATAACTTGAAGTTAACTTAACTAAAACTTGCCAACCATGTGCGTAACCATGACTGTCTCTTTCGTGAGTTCTTTCTCCGATCGAGGACACGGTGGGGTTATGTCTGACGTAGGTAGGTGTTCAGGATCATTCATTTGATCATCGGTAGTTCACGTCCGTTAGGCGTAGATTATCCCCCTCTTATTTTCTTGTACTCGCAAGTTTAGCCACCAAATATATGCTTAGCCGCTGCTGCAACCTCACCACTTAACCATACCTCACCCATTAAGCTTTGCTAGTCTTGATACCTTTGGAAATGAGATTGCTAAGTCCCCTGTGGCTCACAGATTACTACAACACCAGTTGCAGGTACGGGTAAAGGTTACTTGTCGCGAGCGCGTTGATTGTTCATTTGGAGTTGCTTCTTCTTCTTCTTCATCGATCTAGGATGGGTTCCAGGCCGGCAGCCTGGGATAGCAAGGATGGACGTCCTTCTTCTTTTCTCGTTTGTTTTTGTCCGTAGTCGGACCCTGCTCTTCTTCATGATGTTTATGTATTGTACTGCTGTGATTCTGATGTAGCTTGTGGCGAGTGTAAGCCAATTCTATATATATCTCTTATTTTCAGTACATGTACTTGTAACGATATCCTTTCTTGCGACACGGCGAGATGCGCTTCTATCCCTGACGAGGCCCTCGTGCCAAATTGAGGATAGGGTCGCATCTTGTGCGTGACAACGAGACACCGGTTCCATCAGCTAACATGCAACTTGTGGCATAAAGATGGCTGGCGGGTGTCTGTCTCTCCCACTTTAGTTGAATCGGATTCGACAGAGGTGGTCCTTGTAGAAGGTTAAATATCAACTTGAATATGACTGTTGTGACTTTTCGTAGGTAAGAATGGTTCTTGCTAGTCACCCTTAGCAGCCACGTAAAACATGCAACAACAAAGTAGAAGACGTCTAACTTGTTTTTGCAGGGTATGTTGTGATATGATATGGCCAAAGACATGATGAGATATATGTGATGCATGAAATGATCATGTTTTGTATAGATTATCACGACTTGCATGTCGATGAGTACGGTAACCGACAGGAGGCATAGGGTTGTCTTTAATTATTTATGCCTTTCTTTTGCTTTACTTGATCGCTATGAGTTAGCAATAGTGGTAGAAGCATAATTGGCACGACAACCTCAATGCCGACACGATGATGGAGATCATGATGTCATCCGGTTATGATGGAGATCATCTCGGTGCTTTGAAGATGGAGATCAAAAGCACAAGATGATGATGGCCATATCATGTCACTATTATGATTTGCATGTGATGTTAATCCTTTAATGCATCTTATTTATCTTAGGACGAGGTAGCATTATAAGATGATCCTTCACTAAATTTTTTGAGATAAAATTGTGTTCTCCCATATGTGCATCGTTGCGAAGGTTCATCGTTTCAAGACATCACGTGATGATCGGGTGCGATAGACTCTACGTTCGCATACAACGGGTGTAAGCCAGTTTTACACATACATAACACTTGGGTTAAACTTGACAAGCCTAGCATGTATAGATATGGACTTGGAACACAATAGACCGAAATGTCGAACATGAGTCACATAGTAGATATGATCAATACGGAGATGTTCACCATTGAAACCACCTCATCTCATGTGATGATCAGACTTGGATTGGTGGATATGGATCATGTCACACTCGAACTGTTGGAATTATGCCCTAGAGGCAATGATAAATAATTTATTATTATAATTCATGTATCAAGATAATCGTTTATTATCCATGCTATAATTGTGTTGAATGAAGACTTAGATACATGTGTGGATACATAGACAAAATACTGTCCCTAGCAAGCCTCTAGTTGGCTAGCCAGTTGATCAAGGATAGTCAGGGTCTTCTGGCTATGTACAAGGTGTTGTTGCTTGATGACTGGATCACATCATCGGGAGAATCATGTGATGGACTAGACCCAAACTAATAGACGTAGCATGTTGATCGTGTCATTTTGTAGCTACTGTTTTCTGCATGTCAAGTATTTATTCCTATGACCATGAGATCATATAACTCACTGACACCGGAGGAATGCTTTGTGTGTATCAAACGTCACAACGTAACTGGGTGGCTATAAAGATGCTCTACAGGTATCTCCGAAGGTGTCCGTTGAGTTAGTATGGATCAAGACTGGGATTTTTCACTCCGTGTGACGGAGAGGTATCTCGGGGCCCACTCGGTAATACAACATCACACACAAGCCTTGCAAGCAATGTGACTTAGGGTAAGCCACGGGATCTTGTATTACGGGACAAGTAAAGAGACTTGCCGGTAAACAAGATTGAAATAGGTATGCGGATACTGACGATCGAATCTCGGGGCAAGTACCATACCGAAGGACAAAGGGAATGACATACGGGATTATATGAATCCTTGCCACTGAGGTTCAAACGATAAGATCTTCGTAGAATATGTAGGATGCAATATGGGCATCAAGGTCCCGCTATTGGATATTGACCGAGGAGTCCCTCGGTCATGTCTACATAGTTCTCGAACCCGCAGGGTCTGCACACTTAAGGTTCGACGTTGTTTTATGCATATTTGAGTTATATGGTTGGTTACCGAATGTTGTTCGGAGTCCCGGATGAGATCACGGATGTCACGAGGGTTTCCGAGATGGTCCGAAAATGAAGATTGATATATAGGATGACCTCATTTGATTACCGGAAAGGTTTCGGCATTACCGGGAATGTACCGGGAGTGACGAATGGGTTCCGGATGTTCACCGGGGAGGGGGGGCAGCCCACTCCAGGGAAGCCCATAGGCCTTAGGGGTGCCACACCAGCCCTTAGTGGGCTGGTGGGCAAGCCCAAGAAGGCTCCTGCGCAGGATAAGAGAAAATCAAACAGAAAAGGAAAAAAAAGGGAAGTGGGGAAAGAGAGGAGGACTCCACCTTCCAGTCCTAGTTGGACTAGGATTGGAGGAGGAATCCTCCTCCCCCCTTCGACCGAACCCCTTGGGGCTCCTTGAGCCTCAAGGCAAGGCCCCTCCCCTCCCTCCTATATATACTGAGGTATTAGGGCTGATTTGAGACAACTTTTCCACCGCAGCCCGACCACATACCTCCACGGTTTTTCCTCTAGATCGCGTTTCTGCGGAGCTCGGGTGGAGCCCTGCTGAGATTAGATCACCACCAACCTCCGGAGCGTCGTCAGGCTTCCGGAGAACTCATCTACCTTTCCGTCTCTCTTGCTGGATCACGAAGGCCGAGATCACCATCGTGTTGTACGTGTGCTGAACGCGGAGGTGTCGTCCGTTCGGCACTAGATTAGAGCGGATCGTGGGACGGATCGCGGGACGGTTCACGGGGCGGATCGAGGGACATGAGGACGTTCCACTACATCAACCGCGTTTATTAACATTTCTGTTATGCGATCTACAAGGGTACGTAGATTTGAAATCCCCCTCATAGATGGACATCACCATGACAGGTCTTCGTGCGCGTAGGAATTTTTTTGTTTCCCATGCGACGTTCCCCAACATTGGCATCGTGAGCTAGGTTCATGCGTAGATGTCATCTCGAGTAGAACACAAATTTTTTTGTGGGCGGTGATGTGTGATTTGCTGCCCTCCTTAGTCTTTTCTTGATTCCGCGATATTGTTGGATCGAAGCGGCTCGGACCGACATTACTCATACGCTTACGAGAGGCTGGTTTCATCGCTATGAGCAACCCCGTTGCTCAAAGATGACTGACGAGTGTCGGTTTCTCCAACTTTAGTTGAATCGGATTTGACCGAGGAGGTCCTTGGATGAGGTTAAATAGCAATTCATATATCTCCGTTGTGGTGTTTGCGTAAGTAAGATGCAATCCTACTAGATACCCATGGTCACCACGTAAAACATGCAACAACAATTAGAGGACGTCTAACTTGTTTTTGCAGGGTATGCTTGTGATGTGATATGGACGACGATGTGATGTGATATATTGGATGTATGAGATGATCATGTTGTAATAGTTAATATCGACTTGCACGTCGATGGTACGGCAACCGGCAGGAGCCATAGGGTTGTCTTTAAACTAATGTTTGTGCTTGCAGATGCGTTTACTATATTGCTAGGATGTAGCTTTAGTAGTAATAGCATGAGTAGCACGACAACCCCGATGGCGACACGTTGATGGAGATCATGGTGTGGCGCCGGTGACAAGAAGATCATGCCGGTGCTTTGGTGATGGAGATCAAGAAGCACGTGATGATGGCCATATCATGCCACTTATGAATTGCATGTGATGTTAATCCTTTTATGCACCTTATTTTGCTTAGAACGACGGTAGCATTATGAGGTGATCTCTCACTAAAATTTCAAGACGAAATTGTGTTCTCGCCGACTGTGCACCGTTGCTACAGTTTGTCGTTTCGAGACACCACGTGATGATCGGGTGTGATAGACTGAACGTTCACATACAACGGGTGCAAAACAGTTGCACACGTGGAACACTCGGGTTAAGCTTGACGAGCCTAGCATGTGGAGACATGGTCTCAGAACACATGAGACCGAAAGGTCGATCATGAATCATATAGTTGATATGATTAGCATAGGGATGCTTACCACTGAAACTATCCTCAACTCACGTGATGACCGGACTTGAGCTAGTGGAATTGGATCATGAACCACTCAAATGACTAGAGATATGTACTTTTTGAGTGGGAGTTTAGCAAGTAATTTGATTAAGTTAAACTCTAATTATCTTGAACATAGTCTAAGTCCACTTTGAATATATTTGTGTTGTAGATCAATGGCTCACGCGAGAGTCACCCTGAATTTTAATACGTTCCTAGAGAAAGCTAAGTTGAAAGATGATGGAAGCAACTTTGTAGACTGGGCTCATAATCTAATTAAGTTGCTCCTGCAAGCTGGGAAGAAGGATTATGTCCTTAATGCTGCGCTAGGAGATGAACCACCCGCTACGGCTGACCAAGATGTTAAGAACGCTTGGTTAACACGTAAGGAGGACTACTCAGTAGTTCAACGTGCAGTCTTGTATGGCTTAGAGCCGGGACTTCAACGTCGCTTTGAGCGTCATGGAGCATATGAGATGTTCCAGGAGTTGAAGTTTATCTTTCAGAAGAACACCCGGATCGAGAGGTATGAGACCTTTGATAAATTCTATGCTTGCAAGATGGAGGAGAATTCGTCTGTCAGTGAACATGTGCTCAAAATGGCTGGGTACTCAAGCCGTCTAGCTGAGCTGGGGATTGAACTCCCGCAAGAGGCTATCACTGACAGAATTCTTCAATCACTGCCGCCAAGCTATAAGGGCTTTTTGTTGAACTACAACATGCAAGGGATGAACAAGTCACCCGGCGAGTTGTTTGCGATGCTGAAAGTCGTAGAGTGAGAACTCCGTAAAGAGCATCAAGTGTTGATGGTGAATAAGACCACTAGTTTCAAGAGAAACGACAAAGGAAAGAAGGGTAGTTCGAAGAAGAGCGGCAAGCCTGTTGCCAATCCGACGAAGAAACCCAAAGCTGGTCCTAAGCCTGAAACGGAGTGCTATTATTGCAAGGGTATGGGTCACTGGAAGCGCAACTGCCCCAAGTATCTGGCTGATAAGAAGGCGGCCAAAGAAAAATCAGGTATATTTGATATACATGTTATTGATGTGTACTTAACCAGTTCTCGTAGTAGTGCCTGGGTATTCGATACCGGTTCTGTTGCTCATATTTGCAACTCAAAACAGGAACTGCGGAATAAGCGAAGGCTGGCGAAGGATGAAGTGACGATGCGCGTGGGAAATGGTTCCAAGGTTGATGCAATCGCCGTCGGCACAATTTCACTTCAGTTACCATCAGGATTAGTTATGAACTTAAATAATTGTTATTTAGTGTCTGCGTTAAGCATGAACATTATATGGATACTGTTTATTGCGAGACGGTTACTCGTTTAAGTCAGAGAATAATGGTTGCTCTGTTTCTATGAGTAATATCTTTTATGGTCATGCACCCATTGTGAGAGGATTTTTCATATTGAATCTTGATAGTGATAATACACATATACATAACATTGAGACCAAAAGAGTTAGAGTTAACAATGATAGCGCCATGTTTTTATGGCACTGCCGCTTAGGTCATATTGGTGTAAAGCGCATGAAGAAACTCCATACCGATGGACTTTTGGAGTCACTTGACACGTGCGAACCATGCCTCATGGGCAAGATGACTAAAACTCCGTTCTCCGGAACAATGGAGCGTGCAAGTGACTTGTTGGAAATCATACATACCGATGTGTGTGATCCGATGAGTGTGGAGGCACGCAGCGGATATCATTATTTTCTCACCTTCACTGACGATTTGAGTAGATATGGTTATGTCTACTTGATGAAGCACAAGTCTGAAACATTTGAAAAGTTCAAGCAATTTCAGAGTGAAGTTGAAAATCATTATAACAAGAAGATCAAGTTCCTACGGTCTGATCGTGGGGGTGAATATCTGAGTTTCGAGTTTGGTGCTCACTTAAGACAATGTGGAATTGTTTCACAGTTGACACCGCCTGGAACACCACAGTGTAATGGTGTGTCCGAACGTCGTAATCGTACTTTATTAGAGATGGTGCGATCTATGATGTCTCTTACCGATTTGCCGTTATCGTTTTGGGGTTATTTATTAAAAACAGCTGCATTCACTTTAAATAGGGCACCATCAAAATCTGTTGAGATGACACCATACGAACTGTGGTATGGCAATAGACCAAAGTTGTCGTTTCTTAAAGTTTGGGGATATGATGCTTATGTCAAAAAGCTTCAGCCTGAATATCTGGAACCCAAAGCGGAAAAGTGCGTCTTCATAGGTTACCCGAAAGAGACAGTTGGGTATACCTTCCATCTCAAATCCGAGGGCAAAGTGTTTGTTGCTAAGAACGAAGCTTTTCTCGAGAAGGAGTTTCTCTCGAGAGAATTGAGTGGGAGGAAGATAGAACTTGATGCGGTTGTCGAACCTCTCATCCCTCTGGATGGTGGCGCAAGGCAAGGAGAAACCCCTGTCGTTGTGATGCCGGGATAGGAGGAAGTTAATGATGATGATCATGAAACTCCGGATCAAGTTCCTGTCGAATCTCGCAGGTCGACGAGACCGCGTACTACTCGAGAGTGGTACGGTAATCCCGTCTTATCAATTATGTTGTTGGACAACAATGAACCTACGAATTATGAAGAAGCAATGATGGGCCCAGATTCCAACAAATGGCTGGAGGCCATGAAGTCCGAGATAGGATCTATGTATGAAAACAAAGTGTGGACTTTGGAAGTACTACCTGAAGGCTGCAAGGCTATTCAGAACAAATGGATCTTTAAGAAGAAGACGGGCGCTGACAGTAATGTGACCGTTTATAAAGCTTGACTTGTGGCAAAGGGTTTTTCACAAGTTCAAGGGATTGACTACGATGAGACATTCTCACCCGTAGCGATGCTTAAGTCCGTCCGAATCATGTTAGCAATAGCTGCATTTTTCGATTATGAAATCTGGCAGATGGATGTCAAAGCGGCGTTCCTTAACGGTCTCCTTAAGGAAGAGTTGTATATGATGCAACCCGAAGGTTTTGTCGATCCTAAAAATGCTAACAAAGCGTGCAAGCTCCAGGGATCCATTTATGGACTGGTGCAAGCATCTCGAAGTTGGAATAAACGCTTTGGTGAGGTGATCAAAGCATTTGGGTTTATACAAGTGGTTGGAGAATCTTGTATTTACAAGAAGGTGAGTGGGAGCTCTGTGGCGTTCCTAATACTATATGTGGATGACATATTACTGATTGGAAACGGCGTGGAGTTTTTGGAGAACATAAAGGATTACTTGAATAAAAGTTTCTCTATGAAGGACCTAGGAGAAGCTGCTTACATTCTAGGCATTAAGATCTATAGGGATAGATCATAACGCGTGATAGGACTTTCACAAAGCACGTACCTTGATAAAGTTTTGAAGAGGTTCAAAATGGAACAGTCCAAGAAGGGGCTCTTGCCAGTTTTACAAGGTACGAGATTGAGTAAGACTCAGTGCCCAGCAACTGATAAAGATATAGAGCATATGAGCACCGTCCCCTATGCTTCAGCCATAGGTTCTATCATGTATGCAATGTTGTGCATTAGACCGGACGTTAGCCTGGCCATAAGTATGGCAGGCAGGTTCCAGAGTAATCCAGGAGTGGATCACTGGATGGCGGTCAAGAATATCCTGAAGTACCTGAAAAGGACTACGGAGATGTTTCTCGTATATGGAGGTGACAAAGAGCTCGCCGTAAAGGGTTACGTCGATGCAAGCTTTGACACAGATCCGGACGACTCTAAGTCGCAGACCGGATATGTATTTATTCTTAATGGGGGTGTGGTAAGCTGGTGCAGTTCCAAGCAAAGCGTCGTAGCTGATTCTACATGTGAAGCGGAGTACTTGGCTGCCTCGGAGGCAACTAAGGAAGGTGTGTGGATGAAGCAGTTAATGACGGATCTTGGAGTGGTGTCGAGCGCACTGAATCCAATAACCCTGTTTTGTGACAACATGGGTGTCATTGCCTTAGCAAAGGAACCGCAGTTTCACAAGAATACCATACGCATCAAACGACGCTTCAACCTCATCCGCGACTACGTCGAGGAGGAGGACGTGAATATATGCAAAGTGCACATGGATCTGAATGTAGCACCCGCTGACTAAACCTCTTCCACGGGCAAAGCATGATCAACACCAGAAGTGTATGGGTGTTAGATTTATTATAATGTAATTCGCATGGTGATGTGAGGGCTAGATTATTGACTCTAGTGCAAGTGGGAGACTGTCGGAATTATGCCCTAGAGGCAATGATAAATAAGTTATTATTATAATTCCTGTATCAAGATAATCGTTTATTATCCATGCTATAATTGTGTTGAATGAAGACTTAGATACATGTGTGGATACATAGACAAAACACTGTCCCTAGTGTGACAGCCCGATGCCGACGTTCCAGAAGATTCCCCCCTTTATCCCGTTTTTGTCGTGTGTCTATTTTATTTTGTCGCATCATCATCGCATCATTCGCATCATCTGCATTGCATCGGCACCCCGTTGCCGCCAGTTTTCAAAAACTTGCATCCGTTGGTAGTTGCCGGTTCTCGTCGTTGCCCATTCTGAGTCCGACCACACTCCCACGCGTCCGCGGCATCGTCAAACCTTGTTTTAAAAGTGTGAGTAAAACTTTCCCTGATTGGGTTGAGATTTTACGCGCGGTCTTTATTAGATATAGCTAGGCTGCCTGTCGAATTTCGTCGCGATCGGGGTTCGTATGGTACCCGAACGGTCGACCGTAGCGGCACCGTATTCGGTCTACCGTCGGACGTTTGTCGGTGTTTTAAAAATTCGTTGCCGCACCGCCCATTCTCCCTCTCGTCCCTGGATATCCCCTCTACATGGCCTCGTAACCGTTCCCGCGTTCAGAATTAGCCGAATCCGACCGCGCGGTTGAAACCGGGGCGGGATTTCGCTAAACCTAGCCCCCTCTTCTCTATATATAGCCCCTCCTACTAGTATTTTGGACAGCAGCCCCCCTGCCTCATTTTGTGCGCCACCTACCCCGAAACCCTAGCTCCCGCAGCCTCTCTCTCCCACCAGCGCCGCCGGCCCGCCAGGCCCGATCCAGGCCCGCCTTGGGCCCAGATTCGCCGCCCCCGCGAGCTCCCCCAGCTCCAGCACCATGGCCTCCCGAGCTCCCTGCCCACCTCGCGTGCGCGCCGCCCCAGCTCCCCGTGTCGCCCCGCAGTCGCCGCCGGCAGCTCGCCGGAGAGCCCCGCCGGACCCAGGCCGGAGCTCCCTATGCTCCTCTCTCTTCTTCTCTCCCTCACCCGTATCTCTCTCTTCCCGCAGGTTCCGAGGTCGCCGCCACCGCCCCGTTCTACGCCTCCGCCGCGTGGATCCGGTGTGGAGATGACAGATCCGGCCGGCCTCCGCCGCCCGGTCCGTTTTCGGCCGCTCCAGTCTCGCTCGTGACCCGCTGCCATCGTCAGGGTCGTTGCGAGGAGCCATGGCGCTGCGTGCTGTCCATCGGGAGATCGAGCCTCCGCCACCGCCTCGCCAGCTCGTGGGCCGCGCAGGAGCAGCCAGGCTGCCAGATCCGGCCCAGCTAGGTAGCCCCCCCATCGGCCTCCTCCAGGCTTCCTCCACCGCCAGCCCAGGCCGGTGTGCATCCTCCGCCCGAGGCCCAGCTCCATTTCCCCAGATCTGGCCCAGGTGCACTTGGTGAGCGCAGCTATTTCCCCGCCCCCGTTGCAACATTACTACTTTGCGCTCGTTGCCTCTTAGGCCCAGTTAGGAATTCGGCCCATTATTTTGTTTTATTTTAGGTTTGCGATCTATTTTTTTTGAGGGTTTAGAATATATTCGATCGCCCGTATCTTTTTATTCGTGTGTCGGATCGGAATGTGTAGCATATGGATTTTGTGTAGAATTCCACGTAGATTTCGAATTTCTAACTTGCATAATTATTTGAGGCAGTTTGATGTGCCTAATGCATCGTTTTGCGTGCTGTTTCAATAGGATCCGTTCTGTAGTTATTTCTCGTGCGTGTCCGGATTGCCCGTATACCGTAGATTAAATGTCCATGTTTTAGGGACCATTTTTCCATGTATTTTAGAGCGGTCATTGTATTTTTGCGTGTAGGGAATTGCCGCTAATTTATTTTCCCGCGTATAGGTTTTTTCTCGCATTTATGTGTGGCATTATTTTGTATTGCAACCCCACATATTTTATATGTTTCCGGGGTAGAAAAATCCATTGGATTTTTCTGTGCAATTAGTTTTAGCTTTTGAGTAAGTTAGTTCTTGAGATATTTTTCCGTGTTGCCCTCTTGTCATTTTCGTAGGATTTATTCCGTGCTTCGTTTGATCAAGTTGTCAACTGGAGAGTTGATCTTGGGTATTTACTCTAGCCCCTGGTATTTTTGGTTGCAATGTAAATGCATGTTTAGGTGTGGTTTGATTGCTCTCAAGTTGCTAGAAATAGTGCTGATTTGGAGGAGCTGAAATATTTCTAAGTCTGGAATCTGTTATTATTTTGTTGTTGTCTTGTCTTGTTTCTATCTTTTGTTCTGTAGCTCTTTTGAGGTTGGTGCAATGGAGTTAGTGGTAACCCTTGTGATTCTCTAGCATGCTGTGAATTTTCATGCCATTTGGAGACCTGTATCTTATGATTTTCTGCTGTCAATATGGCTTCAGATCGAAAACTGCACTTTCATGAGGTGTAATTTTCACTAAGTTTGAAATAGTGTGTGAGATGCCATTTTGTGCCTTCTTTCCCTAGTGACGGAAAGTCGTGCCCGCGGTTATGTGGCAACGTGGAAGATTTGTTTAACACTGGTTCTAGATAACTTGAAGTTAACTTAATTAAAATATGCTAACTATGTGTGTAACCGTGACTGTCTCTTTCATGAGTTATTTCTCCGATCGAGGACACGGTGGGGTTATGTCTGACGTAGGTAGGTGTTTCGGATCATTCATTTGATCATCAGTAGTCACGTCCGCTATGCGTAGATCTTCCCACTCTTATTTCTTGTACTCGTAAGCTAGCCACCAAATATATGCTTAGCCGCTGCTGCAACCTCACCACCTAACCATGCCTCACCCATTAAGCTTTGCTAGTCTTGATACCTTTGGAAATGAGATTGCTGAGTCCCCTGTGGCTCACAGATTACTACAACACCAGTTGCAGGTACATGTAAAGGTTATTTGACACGAGCGCATTGATTGTTCATTTGGAGTTGCTTCTTCTTCTTCTTCTTCATCGATCTAGGATGGGTTCCAGGCCGGCAGCCTGGGATAGCAAGGATGGACGTCGTTCTTCTTTTGTCGTTTGTTTTCGTCCGTAGTCGGACCCTGCTCTTACTCTTGATGTTTATGTAATGTATTGATGTGACTCTGATGTAGCTTGTGGCGAGTGTAAGCCAATTCAATATATATATCTCATCTTTTCAGTACATGTACTTGTAACGATATCCATTCTTGCGACACGACGAGATGCGCTTCTATCCCTGACGAGGCCTTCGTGCCAAATCGAGGATAGGGTCGCATCTTGGGCGTGACACCTAGCAAGCCTCTAGTTGGCTAGCGAGTTGGTCAAGGATAGTCAGGGTCTTCTGGCTATGTACAAGGTGTTGTTGCTTGATGATTGGATCACATCATTGGGAGAATCATGTGATGGACTAGACCCAAACTAATAGACGTAGCATGTTGATCGTGTTATTTTGTTGCTACTGTTTTCTGCGTGTCAAGTATTTATTACTATGACCATGAGATCATATAACTCAGTGACACCAGAGGAATGCTTTGTGTGTATCGAACGTCACAACGTAACTGGGTGGCTATAAAGATGCTCTACAGGTATCTCCGAAGGTGTCCGTTGAGTTAGTATGGATCAAGACTGGGATTTGTCACTCCGTGTGATGGAGAGATATCTCGGGGCCCACTCGGTAATACAACATCACACACAAGCCTTGCAAGCAATGTGACTTAGGGTAAGCCATGGGATCTTGTATTACGGAATGAGTAAAGAGACTTGCCGGTAAACGAGATTGAAATAGGTATGCGGATACTGACGATCGAATCTCGGGGCAAGTAACATACCGAAGGACAAAGGGAATGACATACGGGATTATATGAATCCTTGGCACTAAGGTTCAAGCGATAAGATCTTCGTAGAATATGTAGGATCAAATATGGGTATCTAGGTCCCGCTATTGGATATTGATCGAGGAGTCCCTCGGGTCATGTCTACATAGTTCTCGAACCCGCAGGGTCTACACACTTAAGGTTCGGCATTGTTGTATGCGTATTTGAGTTATATGGTTGGTTACCGAATGTTGTTCGGAGTCCCGGATGAGATCACAGACGTCATGAGGGTTTCCGGAATGGTCCGGAAACGAAGATTGATATATAGGATGACCTCATTTGATTACCGGAAAGTTTTCGGCATTACCGGGAATGTACCGGGAGTGACGAATGGGTTCCGGATGTTCAACGGGGGGGGGGGGGGGGACAGCCCACCCCGGGGAAGCCCATAGGCCTTAGGGGTGCCACACCAGCCCTTAGTGGGCTTGTGGGCAAGCCCAAGAAGGCCCCTGCGCAGGATAAGAGAAAATCAAAGAGAAAAGGAAAAAAAGGGGAAGTGGGGAAAGAGAGAAGGACTCCACCTTCCAATCCTAGTTGGACTAGGATTGGAGGAGGACTCCTCCGCCTCCCCCCTTCGGGCGAACCCCTTGGGGCTCCTTGAGCCTCAAGGCAAGGCCCCTCCCCTCCCTCCTATATATACTGAGGTATTAGGGATGATTTGAGACAACTTTTCCACGGCCGCCCGACCACATGCCTCCACGGTTTTTCCTCTAGATCGCGTTCCTACGGAGCTCGGGCAGAGCCCTGCTGAGATTAGCTCACCACCAACCTCCGGAGCGCCGTCACGCTGCCGGAGAACTCATCTACCTCTCCGTCTCTCTTGCTGGATTAAGAAGGCCGAGATCATCGTCGTGCTGTACGTGTGCTGAACGCGGAGGTGTCGTCCGTTCGGCACTAGATCGGAGCGGATCTTGGGACGGATCGCGGAACGGTTCGTGGGACGGTTCGTGGGGCGGATCAAGGGACGTGAGGACGTTCCACTACATCAACCGCGTTTATTAACGCTTCTGCTGTGCGATCTACAAGGGTACGTATATCTGAAATCCCCCTCATAGATGGACATCACCATGACAGGTCTTCGTGCGCGCGTAGGAAATTTTTTGTTTCCCATACGACGTTTCCCAACACGAACAACCTGAGGGATGTTGAGTTGAGTGGGAGTTCTTAAGTAATATGATTAATTGAACTCATTATCCTGAACAATAGTCTAAGTTGTCTTTGCAAATTTTGTTGTAGATCAATGGCTCGCGCAGCATTTTAATGCGTTCCTAAGAAAGCTAAGCTAAAAGAAGATAGAAGCAATTTTGCGGGCCGGGTCTGTAATCTGAGGATTAGCCTCACGGCTTCACAAAAGGCTTATGTCCTTGATGCACCGCTTGGTTTGCCACCTCCTCGAACGTCGTTTGTGGATGTCGTGAACGTCTGCCAACCACGTGTTGATGACTACATGATAGTTTATTGCACGACGGTGACTACATGTCTATGGATGTTCTGTGGATGTTGATGACTACAGAATAGTTCAATGCACCACGTGTATCATTGCATCATACCATAAATTATCGTTGAAGGCTTCTTGTATATTCATCTTCCATCTTGAGAAATTATTTGTATAATTTAAAGAGTCTCCCAAAAAACCCCGTGGAAAAAAAATATGAGGAGAATAATATAGATATGTTGCTGAAACTCCTTTAAACTAGTGAAAATGGAAGGAAATGATGCAACATATAATGATTATTGTCTCCTCGATAACCCATATAAGAAAAAACCTTTCAAGAAGGAGAAAAATCGTTGGTGAGTTTAGGGAACAATAGATGTGCTTTGTATACATTCCTTTAAAAAACCTTGGAAAAAAAGTATTGCACATGTCGCCTCATTAAAAACCTTTTATGAGAAACTTAGAGAGAAAGCTCATAAGGAAAAAGAGTGTGATATATGTCATTGAAAACTCCTTTAAAAATGTATACAATGTAAGAATTATTTAAAAATGTTGTTAGCATTCAATTTTTTATGACATTTAAAAAATGTACATGCATTTAAAAAAATGTACTGTTATATTGTAAACTATGTTCATACAATGTAAAAAAATATCTGTATAATTTAAAAATAAGGCTACCAACGAATCAAAAAATATGAATCACATTTTTTACGATTTTAAAAAATATGCGATTTAAAAAAATGAAAAAAATATGTTCCTAGTTTAAAATAATGTTTAGTATCATTAAAAAAGTTTGAACGTGTATTTGATTTTTCTAACACTTATTCATTTTTATGAAAAAAAATATATTCGAGAAAATTAATCATGTATGTGAAAATGGTTAAACGTGTATAAAAATGTTTTGTATGTATGCATGAAATAATAGAAATCAAAAAATATTTAAAAACGTTAATTATGTATTGTAAAAAATATAGACGTGTGTAAAAAAATATTTATTACGTATACAAAAAGAAGTGCAATGTGTATGCAAAATGTAGACATATGCTCCAAAAATATAAAAATAAAGGAAATTCCTTTTTCAAAGAAAAACGGTGAGAAGTGAAGAAAGGTATAGAGAAACTGAAGAAAATAAGAAAAAGAAAGGGAAAATAATTACATCCCACCGACTGATCCGGTTGATCCATCCGGCGCCCGCTCGCCCGTTAGATCTTGCCTCGATCACGAACCATTTTCCGAAACTGGCTCGTTGTTTCAGAAACTGGAGCGTTGTTTCAGGAACGGGGCTGAAGTTGGAGCACTCCAGGTTCCTCGTCGTGGCTCCTCTGCTATCGGGGACGAGCCTGTCGGACTCCGGCGAACCGCCGCCGCCGCCGTCGGTTCTCGCCAGCTCGCCGGATCCCCACCTCGCGCGGCGAACGAGGAGGTGTGCGGCACGGAGGCCGTCGAGCTCCCGCCGCCGGGGAGCTTCTCTGCCTCGCTGGAGATGCGTCCCTGCTCGCGCTCCCGACTCTTCGTTGAGCATGGATCCCGGCTGCAACGTGACTTTCGTTGCAAAAATTCCTGAAACTCGACCGTTGTTGCAAAATGTTCTTTCGTAAAAATACCTATGTTACAGAAAGACGAAGAAAAATAAATTCTACAACAAGCAAATTGTTTCTGAAACTCGACCGTTGTTTTAGGAATTAACGGATCCAAAGTTTATTTCTTGCAACAAAGCGAAAGTTTCCGCAACTCGAGCGTCGTTTCAGGAAATAACTACTGACCATGCGGCTGGGATGCGGGACGTTAGATCGGCATCCGACGGATAGCTAGGTGACGGATAATTTTTAAAAATCATCCGACGAACGCGTAGCGTTCCCAAAAAAAGAAAAGGAACGCTAATGAAACAAAGAAAAACAGAAAGAGAGAAAACCACATAGGAAAAGAAATACTACTCAGTTGCAGCTACAGTACTACTACTCAGTTGCATCTACAGTATTGGAGCGGAACTACATCTCGCAGCGGGCCAGAGATAGCCCTAGGCGTCTCAGTGAACTATGCAGATTTTGTATTCGCCCCGTGGAGCAGACAGCAACCCATACCTGGCCAAACGGGTCGTGCCTGACGGGCCGGCACGGCTGCCCGCAGGCCAGGCACGAGACGGGCCCGGCCCGGCACGGGCTAATCGTGCTCGGGCCAGGCACGAGCACGTCGTGGGCCGTGCCCGGGCCGCCACCCCGAGCCCGCGTGCCGGCACGGCACGGCCTGATTAGGAGGGAGCGAGGCAGGCCGGCGGGGGGCACGTCTTGGGCCGATAGATCTGGCCATCTGGGGACGCGGTCAGCGGCATATCTGGTCAGCGGGGCAGGGCCACAGGGGCGGCTGGGCGGGAGGGGGGACGCGCGCGGGAAAAGGGAAGGAGGCGCGTGGGAAAGGGAGGGTGTCGCGCGGGAATAGAAGGGGTCACGCGGGAAAAGGAAGGGAGAGATGATTTTTTTACGCGCCTAATGTCTCGCGGGCCGGCACGGCACGACCCGTATATTAATCGGGCCCAGACGGACCGTGTCGTGTCTGGCACGATTACGGCGGGCCGGGCCGGGCCGGCCCGTTTGGCCAGGTATGCAGCAACCGTGGAGGCCCAAGAAATAGTGCTAGATACTTTCCACTTTCCAGGTCTCTCCTCCCCAACGGCCCAACCCCAGCGCACGCGCAGCCACAAGCGATAGCACGGCCGCCGCCGCTCGCCCGCCTGCTCCTGCTGCTCCCGCTCCAGCGCCGGCACCGGCACCGCCGCGTGCTGCTCCCGCTCCAGCCTCGACCCTTATCGTGTCCCGCGCCGGCCCTGCCCCTGCGGTCACCGGCCGCCGCGCCACACCCACACGCTTCGGTCCATCTCGGTTTAGGTGAGTTTCCAGGCAGCCTGCAGGCTGCGTGCAGCCGGCGGTGGTTTTCAATTCAACATTCCGTGCCATGCGTGTGTGTATGTCTCCGGTGTCCTGTATGTGCCATGCTTTGGTGCTGCAGTTAAGTGGTAGGCATGGAGATTTTGTCATGCGTGCGTGATTGACTCGGTACTCTTTTCTATACCTGCGTTTCAACGTTTTTTTCCCTTTCAACTGTTGTATGAACTGACAGATATAAGATGAAGCCAGCCATTGATTTGGTACTCTTTTTTACCTCTATTGTTACTTGTAGTTTTATCATACTATCATATCTGTTCTGATGGATCGTCAGGCTTCAGGTTTAATTTCTTGGTTTGTTGTGCAATTAAGGCATGTATTGCACATTTGCACATTTCATCTGCCCCTGCTTAATACAAAATCATGTATGTGTGTGTGTGTGTGCCAATAGGTCTGGATTTTAATCTGTTTTTGCTCGATTGGTACAATAAAAGCGCCTCTGTACAAAACCGTCTTCCGCACTATTATTACCAACTAACTAACTACGCCTCCTCTGTTGCTGTGGGGACAGTTGGATTATTGGCATCCAAGCTTGGCGTCCAGTCAGAATCTCCTGGACTTGATGTCCGATTTCAGGGATGCTGGAAGAGACGCTGCAGGGTGAGTAATGCAGCCACAATCTGCTTATGATATGCATAAACCTGAGACCAGCGGATTAGTAAATCTTCCTCATGATAAGCATAACTAACTCAATGCCTCTGTTTCCCGTCACCAGGTGTGGGTTTACCCGTTCATGGTTCTAGGCCTTTCCAAACGGAGGCTTTGCACGACTTTCTGTGCATGTTGTTGGGTTTGCCCATGGACAACTTCAGCCATGCACAAGCACAGCCATCTCCTCTGGTACCGTCTCAGCAGCCACTTACCATCATTGTCACCGATTCGTCTGTGCGTGGCGAATTTTGGCACTCACTTACCACCCGAGAGATCAAGAAAGCAAGGGGGTTGCGGCATCCATGATGCACTGAGAGTCTTGCACCTCGTGCCAGGGAAGGTATATAATGACAAGGAGGAAGGTCCATCTCATCACCGCCTTATCAACGACTGTATGCATGACATCTTGGGAGTTCAGTCAGAAAGTCATGTTATGCGTAATGGAAAAGTGCAGTTTGTTAGCTCAAGCAATAATACAGAGCAAATTTTACCCTATACCGTTGATTCTCATGATATCTCTGCTTCTCCTTCCATGAATAAACTCGCAAAGGGAAACAAGTTTATGTTACTTGTGGAGCTGCATAGGAGAGGAATAAGTGCGGATATGTCCATTTTTGCATCTGCCATGAGCTTCTGTGCTGTTAAGCAATTCATTAGGGGAGGTGCCCAGCTCCATGCTGTACTGGTGAAAGTTGGTTATGAATTGTCAGTCCTTTCTGGCACCTCTCTAATCAGCTTATATGCAAGATGTTGTCAACTGGAGAATGCTTGTCAGGTTTTTCAGAACATGCCAGTTAAAAATACCGTGTCGTGGACAGCACTCATTTCTGGCTATGCACAGGATAATAAGGTTGAGCCATGCCTCCAGGTATTTCAGCTGATGAGGCAGTCAGCGTGCAGGCCTAATGACATCACTTTTGCCACTATCTTCAGCGTGTGCACTAACCATGCGCTTCTTGCACTTGGTAAAAGTGTTCACGGTCTAGAACTGAGAATGGGTTTTGATTTGTGTGTGCATGTCTCGAATGCATTGATATCAATGTATGCAAAGTGTGGGAGTATAGATGAGGCCCAGTCCATATTTGAGAGCATTCCGTGCAAGGACCTGATCTCTTGGAACTCCATGATATTTGGATATTCACAGCATGGCCTTGCTGAGCATTGCCTAAGCTTGCTAAAAGAAATGGAGGAGGAACACATAGTGCCTGATGCAATCTCCTTCCTTGGCATCCTGTCATCATGTCGGCATGCATGCCTTGTAGAGGAAGGCCGGCGCTGCTTCAAGTCGATGATCAGACTTGGAATGGAACCAGAGTTAGATCACTACTCGTGTATGGTAGACCTCCTTGGCCGGGCAGGATTGCTCGATGAAGCATGGGATTTGATCCATACAATGTCCACGTCTCCAAATGCAGTCATATGGGGTTCTCTGCTGGCTGCCTGTAGGATGCATGGAAACATTCCGATTGGCATCCATGCGGCAGAGCATCGTCTTAAGCTGGAGCCAGGTTGTGCTGCAACTCATGTACAGCTAGCAAATCTATATGCTAGCATTGATTGCTGGAGTGATGTGGCCAGAGTGAGGATGATGATGAAGGAGAGAGGACTGAAGACGAATACTGGGTGCAGCTGGATAGAAATTGGCAATAAGGTTTATACCTTCACAGCAGAAAACAGATCAAAGAGCCACCAAGTAAACAATGTCTTGGCTGTTCTTGACTGCTTGCGCTCTCATATGGCATACAAGTATGATCTGCTGATAGATGGTCTTGAGTTTGATGAGTCCGAATATTTCATGGTAAGTTCGAGCAGTGAATAAATATTTGAAGATCCTAAATCGCCCCATCTATATGAAGATAGAAGAACCAATTCTATAGAAAAACCATCGACTCACACCTCAGAGACTTGTGATATGATTCATCTGAAACCGACCACAAATTGTTTGATATTATATTGTTCAATGTAGTTATACACACTTGTTGTAAACTAGGCTTCACTATTGATCGGTACAAACCACGCGGGGACTTTAGATGTAAATTAGAATCAAAATATGAGAAAGGTTAGCTTGATTGACTAGATGAGGTTTGACCTTTTTTTTTTGTCTCTAATGCTATTTTTGCACTGATCTGAATAGTGAAAATTACTTCACAATTTCAGTTTGACATCTGGTGGTTTAACTAGTATACTCTACTACTAATTATTTCGTACTTGCATTTATGATTTTTTTCCTTTGAGATGTAAAAGAAACAAATTTAATAATGGCTAATCCAATATTTTACTTGTTCTTTTCACCTATGTTAGTATATTTCACTACAATCTCCTCTAACCTATAAGCTGGATCAAAAGCCAGGCCCTTGAAGTAAATTGAAAGCAAAGTACCTAATCACAAAACTGTAAATAAACTTATTGTGAATCCAAAACTTAGCCGTTGGACATGCTGCCGACAATATTTATGAATTTAAAATCCGAAATACGTTGGCACCTTGCACATGAGCAGAGTTTAAGGTCTTGACTATGAAAAGTTCAGATTATTGTTGGCAAGGAACTCCACAAAAAGCACCATGATAGCAACCATAGATTGTTCTCCGAGATAACACCCATTAAATCTAGCAGCTAAGACCAAAAGCGTACTTCAGCGCTCACGCATGAACACCATGACCGATTCCGTGTAGCCTCTGATAAAGTTTCCGTTGCTTCCAACCGCCGACTATGGGGGAAACCGTGCGGCTCAGCAGAAGAACATTGTTGACGCTACATTGCGATGCAGACGAGGCAGCTCCGGCACCGGGGCAGCCTCAGCCTGGGATGACGTCTCAGACATGTCATCGAGCCTGGTGAACTTGGCCACCTGGGCCACCGCAAGGTGTGCGTAGAAGATGGGAGCAACTGAGAGGGAAAATAGATGGTCAGCCATGCCTTTCTTAATACAATTTGCGAAATCAAGTATGTGGCAAATCATGCTTACCTACTGAGATTGCTGTGGTGCTCCTCTGGTACCTGAAACGAGTTCACAAGCATTGGAATGTCAGAAGGATGCAGCAATGATCAGAGGCAAGGTAACGACTGAATCTTTTGTGACTAACTGCTTTAGTGGACATACACATAGGATAGGGAGTGCACGAGCTCCTCCAGCTCATCAGCAGAGAAGCCTATGTCGTCGTGGAGCACATGGTAGTGTGTTGGCCTTGTAGTCCCCTGGAACACAAAAGCAGAATGACTTGACTTAGATTCAAATAAACATCGGCAACCCAGTGAGTTACAATCTCAACTCACAAGGTAGAGATAACATACAATTATGCCAGCATGAGCACACATGTAGAAATCATAGTTCCTGGGATGGCAGATTCCTCTATCAACCACAGTGCCTACGCAAGGGGAAAATAGGAATATGATAAGAATGTATGTGTAAAAAGGCCTAAGAATTGCTCGTTTAGTCCATACAAAATTGTAGTAAACAACTGTTCTGTGGTAGGTGTGTAGATAAAAAAGTAGGTTACCAGGGGGGACATTAGTCACTTGATCAGGTCTCTGTCCATCTCGCTGGAAAAATCTCGTGTGATGATTCTTCTGCGCAACTATCAATGTGAACTTGGGGAACCAGTTGCCATTAAAGTGCTTGCCACCAAAAAATTTGCATGCCTGTATCAATTAAAAAGACATTATTATCCAGAACTGGCTCATGAGGAATGGGACATCATTTAGGTTTACCTCCATGATCTGCGCTAGCTCCTCGTTCAGTGCCTGATTGAACTGGCTCTCACTAACGCCATCCCTAACATCAAGACAACAGAGTATCCTTATAAATCAGTGTGCCAAAGTAAACTTAGAGATGGCATCGAGTATTAGAGTCAGTTTGCACAATTAGTCCACCAATTTCTACAGAAAAATTATGCTGCTTAAATGCAAAGTCCACTATTGGTTATCTCTGGGAGGACTACTGACCTGAAAATGATAATTTGTTCCGGCCTCTGATCATCGTTGTTTTTGAGGAAGTCAACTATTGAATCCCTGAAATTTATTGTCCCAGTGAGCAACAAAAGAAAATCATATGTATAGTTAGGCAGCATTGCTATTAAAATTGTTTAAATTACACTTATGTAAAGTCCGAGCTGAAGAAACTCACTTAATGAGGCCATGATCATCATCTCCAATTGGCTTAAACAAGGCATCAATCATTTCCAGCTTGGGTGACTGAGTGCACACAGAGGCTCTGTACTTTGACATGATTGGCCACTTCAATGAGCTAACCACCTAGGTAAAAAGCCCCAAAACACCCGGGTGAGTCAGAAAATTGTCGGTTGGAAAATCTCTCCAGGACCATCAGCTGACACCTGACTTTATTACTGCAGGAAACTGTAAACATAAGCAGAACTTACTGCAGCAACTGATGGTAAGTTTTGTCCTGGTGAACCATGGGAAACATCCATACCAAAGATAATTGTTGGCATCCTCGACACGTGAGGAATAGCACGGGCTGTTTCCTTTTTTAGCAATGAATTTAACCCGCCAAGCTAATCGGCAAAAACAAAACAAAACAAAAGCAAAGCATTCGGTTTTTCAGCTAACAAATCCAAATTGTGTGGTACACTGAAGATGCAAATATAGATCACAACACAAACCTTGGCATTTATCTTTAGCAGCACATTTGTGAGGTACTGATCTTTGATATTGGCAGGAGGAACCAAGCATTGCGTAAAGATACCATGTTCCACAAGGCATTCGCGCTTCCACGGTCCTGGTAAGAACAACTGAGATTTGGATAATTAATAAAGACATAATACAGCTTATTTGCAAAGCTGGGTTAGCAGAGCAAACCATAGATGTCACAGTTCTTCTCAGGAAGAACACACAAGAGAAAGAGAAAGTCTGGTTTTCGTGTTAACTTTGCTTTAATCTGCTGAAACATAGCCTCCACCCTTTTTGTTGGAGGCTCCCGTCTCATTTGATGCCTCTCCTCAATCACAGCGCCACATTTGGCCATTTCCTGCAAATAGAACTGGTTGATCAATAACAGAATTTTTGAAAAAGCCCAAGATTAGGCGAAACGGTGACTTACAATTCCCTTATTGGCACCAGACCGGACAAGGCACCCGACAAGATCTTCAACATTACATCGTGCAGAAAAATTAACAACTCCCCAGGTCTCCACTTTAATGGGCTTAATGAATTTCTGGATAACACAACTGGGTATGTTACGGCATCGACAACAATACGTAATGATAAAAAGTTTATGATGCACATGTGTAGAGTTCAATCAAGAGGTATGCCCAGTTGCTCACATCATTATTGAAGTTCCACCTCCCGTTAGGCGTATGAAGTTCTCTACCATCTGCAAAGATTAACTGCACATTACAATGTTTAATTAGATGCAAGCAGCAGAGATCCTGCATAGTAGGCGTTCAAAGACATACATCCAGTGAAAAGAGCAGTATGGCTCTACCAAGTACCTGTGGTGCCTGAAGGACTCTACCCTCAACTTGGGTAAACTCTGGAGCTATCGAAATGCCGCATTCCCTTAACATTGGATCGGAATTATAATTATTGGCACGCAACTCCTGGGTAAACAAAATTGTGACTTTATTGTCATTTGGATATATTTTAGACCTTGTCAACATATCTACTGCAGCTTAGGTGAACTCAGGGGATCAGGGTAACATACACCAGTCAAGCTCAACATCCTCTGATCTGGCCTCTGCCTGGATCCCTCCACTAGCTTTGACCTTTGCATTGTCGACAGAGACTTTTTATACCTTTGCAATGGCACTAGAAGGCAAACCTGGTTGCAAACATGAAATTAGCACCAAAAACACAAGAGACTTTGCATGAAAAGAATGACTTGAAACAAGAACAGGAAGAGAGGGACGGACCTCCAGCGGGAGGTATGTTGGGCTGTTTGTCTTCCCCGCAATTAGACAGGGAAAATTAGCAGACTTTTCCATCTTCGTAGACCAACGATTCATGAAGTAATCATAGACAGTTACATCCACAATGGTGCCATCCTGTTGCTTTAGTGGGAAACTAGAACAAGAATGAATTTATTGAAACAAGAGGATGTGAGGCGTATGCCCTGAACTTGCATATAACAATTCAAGAGTAATAGCATCTTACGTCAGCTCATTGCAATTGTTTTCGGATAATCCAATAATCTGCAATTCCATCTTCGTGTGAATGGTCTCGATCCTTAATTTGTTCAGTGCCCGTTTGGCCTAAAATCATGTCAAGGGTGACCAAGGTTAGAGCAGGGAAACATGTTAGTCTAGGGATGGATTCTTGAAGGACTAAAATATCTATTAAGAAATCACTAGGTTGTAACATACTTTGCGCCAGTCAATTCTGGAAGTGTCCTTCACATCCTGGTTGAAGAGTAGAAAGTCAATCACAGGCCCGGGTCTCACTACCATCGTGGTGGTTAAATCTACAAAAATTTCAATGATCAATCATATATGCCACCCTCAATCTTGTAAGAAACTTTTTTCCAGGAAGCTCATGCAAATTAGGCCTCGAGATTATAAACATACCGACATTGAGTGAGAGCCCACTTTGAGTGGGTCGAAAGCTAGAATAAAAACCCTGACAACCGCGAACACCGCCACCCAACTCCACATAACGGGAATCTTTACGGAAAAAAGACTGTCGGACTAAAAGGCAATTCCTGCAGCCAGCAAGAAAGCCGAGTGAGTATAAGAACCTAACAGAGAGCCATCATAGAGTTTGCAACATTTGATAAAAGATCGAAAAGGTTGTGCTACATAAACTTTAAGAACATACTGTTTCGCAGAGTGCTGCCTCAGAATGATGTCAAGAACCCGAAGAGCATCCTGCGAGGAAATGTTCATCGGAACCTTTGCCGCGAAGGTTATCTCCACCTTGAATATTTTGGAGGGTGTTTCCTGTTTCATTCTCTTGCTGTCACTTGGCCCCGGGCTGCCATCTCCTCCAGGGCTCCTGCTCATTGCTGCAATCCTGCAGGTTATATTAAATGTCAAGACGATCCCCACAACCAAGAGGAGATGATGAGTTCCAAAAATAGATGAGATAAAATGGGTGATGGAGCAGACGAGTGTTTTACCTTGCGGATGAAGCATCGACCAAGACAACCTCAAACACATTGGTGGTAAAAGGAAGAGGCCCAGCGGTGTAGAGGCCCGTCTCACCATCAAAGGCGAACTGCTTGCCTGCAAGCGAAGAGGCATAGGTCTCGTGCAGCTGCCTCATCACTTTCCTCCTCATGCCTTCTCCCACACCGGGTTTATCGTCTTCGTACTTGAGATCCATCTCTTTCCTCCTCACGCCTTCTCCCACCACGGGTTTAACGTCTTTGTACTTGAGATCCACCCGCGAATGGAAAATTCAAAACCAAGTATTAGAAGGTGGCCGTGGAAATCAAGATCAACAAGAAGTAGGATGGTGATGGACTGGTCAGGATGAGGGATTGCTGTACGTGGTAGTGGTAAAAGAAGCCATGCGTTGGCTTCCGGGAGACTTTGAAGTGGTTGGTGAGTAGCGTTATGTGGCGCCCTCTTGTGCCGGGCTCAGTCGGCCTTGTGATGGGAAGCATCTGAGGCATGGGCGGCGCCTTTCTGGGATCATAGCCCTTGCCACCGTGTGGCATTGGTGACTTGCTGGGATCATCTCCCTTGCTACCGTGCGGCATTGGTGACTTGCTGGAATCATCGCCCTTGCCACCGTGCGGCATTGGTGACTTGCTGGGATCATCTCCCTTGCCACCATGCGGCATTGGTGACTTGCTGGGATCATCTCCCTTGCTACCATGCGGCATTGGTGACTTGCTGGATTCATCGCCCTTACCACCGTGCGGCGTTGCTGACTTGCTGGAATCATCGCCCTTGCTGCACTGAGTCTGTGACTCCATCTATCTGCAAGGAGAACACACAGCAAGGAAATTTGATCAGCAAGGATTTACTCTTAGTTGGGCAGGGAATTAACCAGATATTGTTCCGTTCTTTTCTCAAGCACAGCCACTATTTGTGTGCAGTGCTCCATGATTAATTAGTTCCACACATTTTTTTCCGTGTTGTCACGAATTTATATGGAGCAAAATGATAAAAGGGGTGCAGCTTATGTCACATGAAAATGTTTTCTGATGATTCATGGTATGTTTCCCACAAAGAAAGGAGATTCAGATCGAGCAAAAAAACAACTGGGCAACTAATAATCTGGAAACCGAACCAGTGAAACCATCAGTTGGTACAACGTTTTCCACAAAAAGAAGGGGGAAAAGGCATTATTAGCGACTCTCATCACCCATCAGAAAAGTTTAAAGCCCGAATCCCAACTTCGCACGGCCGACTATCAAGAAGATGAACCGCTGCATCCTAGAAAATAATAATAATAAGAAGAACGACTAGTGCAGATGGATGAATGAAGTCGGACGCAGGAAAACCCCGAAAATCAGCGGCGGAGCTAGACATAAATAGATGCGGGGCGAAACATAGGGAACCATAGCTGGTTCCCCTCCAGTTCCATTGATATGGAACCACAGCTGGTTCACAGCATTCGGCGCCGTCTAGGGTCAGGGGTAGGAAACGAGAGACAGTCCCTTCCTTTGGAGTAATTTGCGTACAAAATATAATTGATTAATTCCTGATCGGTCGCATCCGAAAAACATCACCATACTTCCCTCAAGAAAAGGAGAAGAAGAAAAAGAACATCACCACACATTTGTGCACCCAAAGATAGCTTGAAAGCAACCCCTCGTGTGCACAGGCGAGCGAAACCGGCAAACAAGCACTGGCTAGTACGTGACTCACGTACTCTTCACTGTCGGAAAGTTAAAGAGCCCGATTCCTAATGAACCGGAGAGTTAAGAAACAAGCTAGGTGAAAAGTTAAACCTCAGCTCAGCTGGCTCACTAGCTCCCTTCGCCCTCGACCTCGTATTTATGGCAGGCCAAGAATCAAGAACCCCACTCACTTTGCCTTTCACGTGCAACGCGACGGGGCGCCTTTCGCGTCGCTGTGGCGTGGGCCGCCTGGTGACGGGGCCCGGCGCGTCAGCGTCGGTCGGTCTGTGTGCACTGAGAGGAAACGGAAGAAGACGCACGGCCCCCATTTTTTTTTTACTAGTACAAATGCCCGTGCTTTGCACTGGGTAAAATAAATAAATATATAATCTGCTTGCTGTGCCATTATGCGGCATTAATTTAAATAAATGTGTATAATAATGTTAAATGTTTTCTTTTAAAATATTAGGTACTCCTTTGCACTGGGCAAAAGAATAAATATATAATGTGCCATTATGCGTCATTAATTTAAATAAATGTGTATAATAATGTTAAATGTTTTCTTTTAAAATATTAGATACTCCTTTGTACCGGACAAGAAAAAAATATAATCTTCTTGTTGTGCCATTATGCGGCATTAATTGAAATAAATGTGTATAACAATGTTAAATGTTTGCTTTTAAAATATTAGGTACTCTTACATATAAAAATGGATGAAATTTTTTATAATAGTTAAAAAAAAATTATTAAAATTTTAAATTTTTGTAAAAGATAAATTGTTATTTTTTTCAAAAGGATTTTTTTATTGTGTGAGAATAACTTTTTCTTATTGGAGACGGCATTTGTGTGTACAACATATTTTCCATAAATATTTTTTGAATAATATTTTTTATTGTTTTTTGCAAAACTTGCTTCATGTGTTATTGTGCATCTTTTTTATATGGATTTTTACTAATTGTCGATGATAAGGTTAAATGTTAATTTTTTTAAAAAAAATTTGGTGTATACATAAAAATTGTAATACTTTTTAAGAAGTATTGATTTTATGAATTTCCAGCTTTTGTTTGAAAAGGAATCTTTTTTAAATAAATATTTTTCTTAAACATTCAGACATAGTAATAAAAAATACTCTGTCTGTACCATAATATAAGACATTTTTTGGTCTAGATTTAGTCATTTAGACTAAAAACGTCTTAGGTCGTGTTTGGATCAGCGTTTAAGCTCGTTTGTGGCCGGTTTAGGATACAAACCTTCTCCCGTCATTTTTATTTTACATAGGAAACAAGAGGCGGTCGGTAAGTTACAAGTGTAAAATTAATACGGGTGTAAAAACTTACACCCATTCCAAACAGGACCTTATATGTTGATATAGAGGGAGTAGCTCAAAGTACACAAAATTCCTTGGAAAAAAAACATACACAGTTTCTAAAATGGTTTCTTCCAAAGTATCCATGTAGTTCGCTATCTTGATTGCAATAGTTTGAAGTACACATAGTTCTAGAAGTGATTGTGGCCAAAACATGCATAAGTTCTTGGTTATCTTGGTTGCTCCTCTCACTGCAAAACATTAATTGTTCCAGGTTAATTCCTTGCACATTTGCCTTGCCATGATATATACAACACAAAATTGCAATTCAATTTGAGTAACTATTATACTCAAAAGAGCAAGCAAATGCTACTAAAGTGTATGATCCAAGAACTCAATTCAACTAAAACCTGAAATGAGTTAATGAAAATAAGATAGACTGCTTATTTTGTTTAACTGACGATAAAATGCTTATTGGCCTTCGGGGCATGATGCATGAGGATAGAAGTTGCTCAGTCTGACAAGACATTTCTGAAGAAAGAATGTAGTCTAATAACAACCAGAATGATTGTGAGCATTCATGCAAGTGAATTTTAAGGGTAGGGGCATGTACCTTAACAACGTCACATGGACCTTTGGCTTCGCATTTTTTTGAAGTGATCACGTACAAGCTCTTTAAATGAGAAACTGGTAAGATCTTTAAGGCAGTATAAACTTTTTTGGATAAAACGGAAAAGCATTAAAGTAAACTGAACATGAAACATGAACTGGGAGATGTCTCTTACCTGCAATATCTGGTTTATTGCTTTTGCAAGAGCAGGTTTCAGATCACGGGGATGCAGAGCATCATTGCGATAATCCTCGAGGAGTTCATCCATTCCTACGTAGGTCCGGCTTAAGAGCAAACAAACAGATGTTACAGTTGAACACAACTATCAAAATCATGCCATGTAATTTTTTGACAGATATTACGGTAAGCAGACGTTTGGAAGAGCTCTTGCATCAGTAGCAGGCTTGCAGCAATAATATACTCTGAACTGTCTATCTGAATTATCCCCTCCTGTGTTGCAACAATGCCTTCTGCCACCTGCTGAAGGTCGGCCGCGGCTTCAGGAGTTGATGAATTTGGCTAGATGCAACACGGACCACTTCTAGATAGTTTGATCATTTCTTACTTATCTCTGCTATGACCCACCTTTTGCTCTTTAATCTCGTTCTTTTTCTGGGTACCAAGTCTGAGGCTTATATTTTTTCTTTGCCCTTGCTTCAGCTGCTCATAGTTGTAATCGACAAGCACCTTGTGCCGCCGATTTCCCATGAACTTGATTGCTCGGGCTGCTGCACTATTCATCGAGGTTGCTCCATCTTTGCATATGGGATTTGACACCAATTTCCAGCCAGATGCAGCGCCCAACTCCTCTCTGGTGGGGCAAAACTTAACTACCGATATATATCCCCCTTGCTCAAGTTCATGCGCAAAGTAGTGGTTTAGAGAGGTAGAGCTTCTCAAACAATGTCTCCAACAGGAACCTGCCGGAAAGATCGGAACCGCCGAGCATTACATAAGCATGAAAAGATGAATGTGAAGGTCAGGTGTATACTACAATCATGACACAAATAAAAAGCTCAGTAGTAAAGATTCATTAGACAGGCTTTTGAAAATAACAACCAGTGAGACCCATACATGTGCAAGACAAACTGAAGCCATAATATTACTGAAATATAAATTCAGAAATAGGCAAATAAAATTTGTTCAGTTCCGTTGACAAAAGCATGAATTAAAATAAATTGTCACTAAGTAAGCTCTTGTTCCTATAACCACTTAATATAAAGAACCACATACATATTTCGGTAAACGGTAGAGGAGCGTTCAATTTTAATAGGCCATAACCTGTAGCCTAACTGTCTTTCCTTAGCGCTTTCTAATTTGTAAAGCAAAGAGAGCATTTATGCGATCAATATTGCTTCATTTCGGCTTATGTGAGTGCCATGTGAATTTTGAAGTACTTCAAGTAGACCTCAAACAAAATCAAACTTAAATTCTACGAAGCTAATTGCTAAATTTTGAAAAAAAAACATACCATGGAATTATTGTAATTGGGACCTTTTTAAGGGTGATTTGGAGTTACATATGTGCTGGGGAAAAAGCATCCCTATGATTTCGAAATAAAAACTGAGAGCATCTTAACATCCATGAGATGGATATGTGGAAAGTTTTAGGGCAAAAAATTAAAGAAGAAAATATGCAATGGAAGATTAACTGATTGCCTGCTGTTCAGGTGGCAAAGAACCATGGAGTGGGAGAACAAGAGCATCCATACAAGAACCTTCCTCGAGATTTTGAATTCTTTCCTCCAATTTTGACACCATCTTGTCGATGTCATCCTGAAAAGGATACCAACAAGTTTGTATAAGTATGACAAACAATAGTTATGAACAAAATTATGAAAAATACTTCCAGACATTTTAAAACCACATCAATGACAACATATGAAAGTTCTACAGCTATTCCAAAATTAAAATCATCAGTCACTCTAGACAGGAGGAACAAAATACAGTTTCAAAATTCAAAAGGAATCAAGCAAGATGATAACGAGAAATTACTTTCTAAATATTTTATTCCCATATAAGAATATTGGTAATTTGGTGATAGATTAGGGCTAAGTGGTAGCAGGTATTAAGAACCATCTCAAGTATTTGTTTTGCCCTTAAGGACAAACTTTGTACAGGGACTCTCTGTATTAGACACCAGACACTAACAATGCAAGAAAGGAGGACAAATTAACATAAATTGTGCAATTAAATCTGCTAAGAAACAGGTCAAGGTCTTTCCATAGTGTCAGAGACCACATAATGTCCTTCAAAGTTGCATATAAGAGCATACACAGTGGCCAACTTTGAGATACTGACCTTTCCTGTCATAAATATTAATACATCCCCAGGAGCTTCCTTAACATGGATATCTGTTGGAGAAAAATCTATGGGTATTAGTACGGAAAATAAGATCTCCAATAATTTAAGCATATAAAAATCATCAAAAGCAAAACTTTAAACAAGTCGAAAAACATAATTATATGACTTCCCTATAATCTATGTTAGTTTCCACCAATAATAAGTCACGTAATATAAATATTACTCTCTTGTGGCATTTATGCATGCATCAAACAATTTTCACCAAGACATGTAGGCTGTTAGCTGGCAAACCTGTAGTTTGCACATGCCTTCCTGTCAATGCACTTTACAATTTTAATCATGCTAAATGGATAAGAGCCAAGGGAATGGCCCACCAACCAGAGCTCCTGAGTGCATGACCCTCCCAAGGCTGATCTTTTTGACATAGCAGCTCACACCACCACAAACCCACACTTGCACCACCTCCCTTTTCATCAAAGACAGCGAGGACCACACGACGACAAGGAAGGCAAATTGCAGCCAGTACAGTGGCAGAATGAACAGCGAGGAGTGGGATTAGTCAGTGGTCTAGGACATGTCGGTATCCTAGTGTTTGGTGGGGTGTACAAGACCTACTCATCAGGGACAAAGTGGTACTACTTAAGGGAATATTCTCATCAGATGTTGGACCAATCACCAATGGATGTATCCTCTATTGTAGAAGTTTTAAACTGCAACAGTTACACACACACAAAATTATCCATACCTATAGCTGTTCTGAGAGAGGATTCGATATAATTTGTTGGACGGTCTGTGCTGTAAAACTTCTCCACAGGGAATATAGCTCCAGGGATGTTCAACACAGGACATCCTGATAAGAAATTTGACACTTTCAAACCATCAAGAGTCGCCGAAGTGATGAGAACTTTCAAATCTGAAGCTCGATGTTTGATCAATCTTTTCATTAAACCTAAAAGGATATCGCTGTAACAAATTACATAAGCATGAAAAGATGAATGTGAAGGTCAGTTGTATACTATAATCATGACACAAATAAAAAGCTCAGTAGTAAAGGTTCATTAGACAGGCTTTTGAAAATAACAACCAGTGAGACCCATACATGTGCAAGACAAACTGAAGCCATAATATTACTGAAATATAATTCAGAAATAGGCAAATAAAATTTGTTCAGTTCAGTTGACAAAAGCATGAATTAAAATAAATTGTCACTAAGTAAGCTCTTGTTCCTATAACCACTT
The DNA here is from genome assembly GCF_904849725.1 of Hordeum vulgare subsp. vulgare. NCBI lineage: Eukaryota > Viridiplantae > Streptophyta > Magnoliopsida > Poales > Poaceae > Hordeum > Hordeum vulgare. The sequence goes on from NC_058524.1 coordinate 597,052,512, forward strand.
AATATAAAGAACCCCATACATATTTCGGTAAACGGTAGAGGAGCGTTCAATTTTAATAGGCCATAACATGTAGCCTAACTGTCTTTCCTTAACGCTATCTATCCCCTCTGAACCTTTCTATCAGTTCTACGAGTGCACAAGAGAGCAAACAATCACAAGCATACATCACCAGTTCTATTGTGAAGTCCTGATTCTGCTCCTGTTGACGATGTGCTGCTGCAGCTTTCTGCAGTAGCCGGTGATCATCAGGATGATGTGATGGAAGACAATGCTCCCTGAATTCGCAATTTATCCCTGGTAAAGGAGGCAACATAAAACAAAAGAAGGTGCAAAGAAAAAGACTTTACTCTGAATTTGTACCGCTGCATGCAAGCCACAACTAACATGTGGCACGGCCAGAGTCTCGTCGCTTCTGGCACATCTAGCCTTATCTGAAGTTTCAAAACCAAGTTTTGGAGCAACCGCCGGCATAGGATCTCGGCGGGCGCCATCGTGGAGGTCATGGCGGGTTGGGTGGCGCCGAATCGGATAGAGGAGGTGGATGGCACGCGGATCCGGGAGGAAGGCACCGGATCTGGCCGGTGGAGATCCCGTGGCGCGCTGAGCTCTTGGAGAGAAGGAGAGAAAAGGAGATGAGAGAGAGAGAGAGAGAGAGAGGAAAGAGAGAAGGCAGGGGAGCGGCGGCGTGACCTGGGAATCGGCGGCGGCGGCGGTATGACCTGGGAATTGGCGACGGCGTCGCCGGACGCCGGACGACGCGCGAGGGAGGTCGGGGAGGAGGAGCTCGGGGTCGGGGATAAGGGTTGCAGACATAATATCTAACAATTGCAATGGTTTTTACGCAAAAACTAAACGTTTTTCTAGAGTGTCACTTAAACAGGGACTGCGGGTTGAACATCTAAAACCTCGAGGGCTTTTTTGCAAAACTACCACGACGACGGACGGCAGAAGCAATACGTGCTTTATTATTAGGGAGAGATTGCATGCAATGGTATTACTTAGTAAATTAGTATTAATTTCTTTCATTTTTCTCTACATCTTGATCGCGGTACACAACCTAAAATGACTTATAAACCGAGACGGAGAGAGTAGTAAAGTTTTAGTAGGAGGACTTTTAAAGGAAACACAATTTTTTTAGGGGAAAAATAGTTTTATAAGGCTGCTCAAAGTGGGTAATATCACATGTACGTATACTAGTATTATGCAATATGATATTAGTGTATGCTATATTAGCTCCAAAGTATATAGTATCATGAGTATTACCATTACCGTTGATGACACGACACGACTCTACTGGCGGCTCCCCTCCACCTCCCGGTGTGTGTGTGTGGTGGTGGTGGTGGTGTGTGGGGGGGGGGGGCTAATATGTGTGAATAGATATAGGCGTAGGAATCATTCACAACGCCAAGTAATATGAAGTGTCCAAACACATGGGACAATCCAAATGTGCATGGCAATCCAAGCATAATGTACATAATGTGATTTTAGGTGATGGAGTTGCATATCAAGGATGGAGTTGTGTTGCGCTTGGATGAAGAGGTGACCCATCATATTTTTCTTCGGTTATTGTTGTTGTGCTGCCAAAGGCGGATGAAGAGCATTCACATCAACCTCAGGGATTTTTCTGTCTTGGTTGCAAATTTCCTTCTTTGATGATGGTCCTTTGTGCAAAGTCTATATTTTTTTGCTTTCTTTGCAGTTTTGTCAGGGCGGTATTTACATGGCTTCTAATTTGTGTTTGGCGAAAATGGTCGGGATTTACTATTCAAGTAGTTTAACGTCAACCATAATAAAATTACATCCAGCTTCGGAGACCAATGAACGACCACTATTGTCGTCAAAACGAGCTGCTCCCTATCACAGATGGCTTGACCTTGTCGTTGACAATCGAGAAGGCCCTATATATGAGCATCTCCAACAGCAGCCCTAGCTATAATAGGGCACAACATGTTTCTAGGGCACATAAGGGTAAAAAATAAACCTCCAACAACAACCCAATAGCAAAAATTTGCATTTCTTTTGGGCAGACCAAAAGAGGGCTCAACATGCGGCAAATATGCAGAAGTCAGGCTGCTATTGCAAAATTGCGAGGCTGTCGCAAACACCCTGCGCATAGCCATCTTTCTCCTGCGCTCGCAACCACTTCCCTATCCCGTCGTCGGATCGTAAGTATGTCTAGGGGGTGATTAGACTGCTTGACCAACAAAAACCTAGCCTTTTCCCTACACACGCAAATCTAAGATAGTAGGCATTGGAAAGTTAAAACTTTGCACATGAACATAAAGGAGGGGTCAGAGATAATCAAAGGCAACAAACACACAATGATTTTTGGCGTGTTTCCGATATGTAGCGCTATTGTACGTCCACATTGATGGAGACTTCAACCCATGAAGGGTAACGGCTATGTGAGTCCATGGAGGGCTCCATCCATGAAGGATCCATGAAGAAGCAACCTTGTCTATACCATCATGGCTTACGTCCACAAAGGACTAGCCTCACCCGAGGTAGATCTTCACGAAGTAGGAGATCTCCTTGCCCCAAACTCATTGGTTCAAATACGCAAGATTTGGAGGCTCCCAAGTGATGGTGAACGTCGCATGGGAAACAAAAAATTTCCTACGCGCATGAAGACCTATCATGGTGATGTCCATCTACGAGAGGGGATTTCCGATCTACGTACCCTTGTAGATCGCACAACAGAAGCGTTAAGAAACGTGGTTGATGTAGTGGAACGTCCTTACGTCCCTCGATCCGCCCCGCGAACCGTCCCACGATCCGCTCCGATCTAGTGCCGAACGGACGACACCTCCGCGTTCAGCACACGTACAGCTCGACGATGATCTCGGCCTTCTTGATCCAGCAAGAGAGACGGAGAGGTAGATGAGTTCTCCGGCAGCGTGACGGCGCTCCGGAGGTTGGTGGTGATCTAATCTCAGCAGGGCTCCGCCCGAACTCCACAGAAACGCGATCTAGAGGTAAAACCGTGGAGGTATGTGGTCGGGCTGCCGTGGCAAAAGTTGTCTCAAATCAGCCCTAAAACCCCACTATATATAGGAGGGAGGGAGGGGAGGAGGCAGCCTCAAAACCTAAAGGTTTGGCCGAAATTGGAGGTGGAGGAGTCCTACTCCAATCCTACTTGGAGTAGGATTCCACCTTCCCACTTGGAAACTCTTTCCACCTTGTGTTTTTTCCTTCTCAAACCTTATGGGCCTTAGTGGGAACTTATTCCAGCCCACTAGGGGCGGGTTTATCTCTTCCCATAGCCCATAAGACCCCTTGGGGCGTGACACCCCTCCTGATGGTCCCCGGCACCCCTCCCGGCACTCCCAGTACACTACCGATGAGCCCGAAACTTTTCCGGTAATGCACAAAAACCTTCCGGTAACCAAATGAGGTCATCCTATATATCAATCTTCGTTTTCGGACCATTCCGGAAACCCTCGTGATGTCCGTGATCTCATCCGGGACTCCGAACAACATTCGGTAACCAACCATATAACTCAAATACGCATAAAACAACGTCGAACCTTAAGTGTGCAGACCCTGCGGGTTCGAGAACTATGTAGTCATGACCCGAGAGACTCCTCGGTCAATATCCAATAGCGGGACCTGGATGCCCATATTGGATCCTACATATTCTACGAAGATCTTATCGTTTGAACCTCAGTGCCAAGGATTCATATAATCCCGTATGTCATTCCCTTTGTTCTTCGGTATGTTACTTGCCCGAGATTCGATCGTTAGTATCCGCATACCTATTTCAATCTCGTTTACCGGCAAGTCTCTTTACTCGTTCCGTAATACAAGATCCCACAACTTACACTAAGTCACATTGCCTGCAAGGCTTGTGTGTGATGTTGTATTACCGAGTGGGCCCCGAGATACCTCTCCGTCATACGGAGTGACAAATCCCAGTCTTGATCCATACTAACTCAACGAACACCTTCGGAGATACCTGTAGAGCATCTTTATAGTCACCCAATTACGTTGCGACATTTGATACACACAAAGCATTCCTCCGGTGTCAGTGAGTTATATGATCTCATGGTCATAGGAACAAATACTTGACACGCAGAAAACAGTAGCAACAAAATGACACGATAAACATGCTACGTCTATTAGTTTGGGTCTAGTCCAGCACATGATTCTCCTAATGATGTGATCCCGTTATCAAGTAACAACACTTGCCTATGGCCATGAAACCTTGACCATCTTTGATCAACGAGCCAGTCAACTAGAGGCTTACTAGGGACAGTGTTTTGTCTATGTATCCACACAAGTATTGTGTTTCCAATCAATACAATTATAGCATGGATAATAAACGATTATCATGAACAAAGAAATATAATAATAACTAATTATTATTGCCTCTAGGGCATATTTCCAACAGTCTCCCACTTGCACTAGAGTCAATAATCTAGTTCACATCACCATGTGATTTCAATGAATCCAACACCCATATAGTTCTGGGTCTGATCACGTCTTGCTCGTGAGAGAGGTTTTAGTCAACGGTTCTGAAACTTTCAGATCCGTGCGTTCTTTACAAATCTTTATGTCATCTTATAGATGCTGCTACTACGTGCTATTCGGAAATGCTCCAAATATCTACTCTACTATACGAATCGGTTTCACTACTCATAGTTATTCGGATTAGTGTCAAAGCTTGCATCGACGTAACCCTTTACGACAAACTCTTTAACCACCTCCATAATCGAGAAAAATTCCTTAGTCTATTTAGTTACTAAGGATAACTTTGACCGCTGATCAGTGATTCAATCCTAGATCACTCTGTTTACCTCTTAACAGACTTGCTGCAAGGCACACATCAGGTGCGGTACTCAGCATGGCATACTTTAGAGTCTACGGCTAAGGCATAGAAGACGACCTTCGTCTATTCTCTTTATTCTGCCGTGGTCGGGTTTTGAGTCTTACTCAAATTCACACCTTACAACGCAACCAAGAACTCCTTCTTTGCTGATCTATTTTGAACTCCTTCAAAAACTTGTCAAGGCATGCATCTTGTTGAAACTTCTATTAAGCGCTTTCGATCTATCTCCATAGATCTTTGATGCTCAACGTTCAAGTAGTGCAATCCAGGTATTCATTTGAAAAACTCCTTTCAAACAACCTTGTATGCTTTACAGAAATTCTACATTACTTCTGATCCACAATATGTCAACCACATATACTTATCAGAAATTCTATAGTGCTCCCACTCACTTCTTTGGAAATACAAGTTTCTCACAAACCTTGTACAAACCCAAAATCTTTGATCATCTCATCAAAGTGTATATTCCAACTCCGAGATGCTTGCACCAGTCCATTGAAGGATCGCTGGAGCTTGCATACTTGCTAGTATCTTTAGGATCGACAAAACCTCCTGGTTGTATCACATACAATGTTTTCTCAAGGAAACCGTCGAGGAAACAATGTTTTGACATCTTATGTGCAATATTTCATAAATAATGCAGCAACTACTAACATAATTCTAACAGACTTTTAGCATCGCTACGAGTGAGAAAGTCTCACCATAGTCAACTGTTTGATCTTGTCGGAAACATCTTTGCGACAAGTCGAGCTTTTCTTAATAGTGACTTATCACCATCATCGTCTGTCTTCCTTTTAAAGATCCATCTTTACTCAATAGTCCTATGACCATCAAGTAGTTCTTCCAAAGTCTACACTTTGTTTTCATACATGGATCCTCTCTCGGATTTCATGGCCTCCAGCCATTTGTCGAAATCCGGGCCCACCATTGCTTTCTTCATAACTCGTAGGTTCACTGTTGCTCAACAACATGACCTCCAAGACAGGGTTACCGTACCACTCTGTAGTAGTACGCGACCTTGTCAACCTACGAGGTTTGTAGTAACTTGATCCGATGCTCGATGATCACCATCATCAGCTTTCACTTCAATTGGTGTAGGCGCCACAGGAACAACTTCCTGCGCCCTGCTACACACTGGTTGAAGTGATGGTTCAATAACCTCATCAAGTTCTACCACCCTCCCACTCAATTCTTTCGAGAGAAACCTTTCCTCGAGAAAGGATCCGTTTCTAGAAACAAACACTTTGCTTTCGGATCTGAGATAGGAGATGTACCCAACTGTTTAGGATATCCTATGAAGATGCACTTATCCGCTTTGGGTTCGAACTTATCAGACTGAAACTTTTTCACATAAGTGTCGAAGCCCCAAACTGTCAAGAAACGACAGTTTAGATTTCTCTAAACCTCAGTCTATACTGTGTCATCTCAACGGAAATACACGGTGCCCTATTTAAAGTGAATGCGGTTGTCTCTAATGCATAACCCATAAACGATAGTGGTAATTCGATAAGAGACATCATAGCATGCACCATACCAAATAGTGCGTGGCTATGACGTTCAGACACATCATCACACTATGATGTTCCAGGTGGCATGAACTGCGAAACAATTTCCACATTGTCTTAACTGCGTACCAAAACTCGTAACTCAGATACTCATTTCTATGATCATATCGTAGACCGTTTATCCTCTTGTTACGATGAACTTCACTCCGAAACAGAATTGAACTTTTCAATATTTCAGACTTGTGATTCATTAAGTAAATACTCTTGTATCTACTCAAATCGTCATTGAAGTAAGAACATAATGATATCCATTGTGTGCCTCAGCACCCATTGGACCGCATACATCAAAATTTATCACTTCCAACAAGTTACTATCTTGTTTCATCTCAATTAAAACAAGGCCTTGCTCATGTGGTATGATTTGCATGTCACTAGTGATTCAAAATCAAGTGAGTATAAAGATCCATCAGCATGGAGCCTTTTCATGCAATTTATACCAACATGACTCAAGCGGCAGTGCCACAAGTAAGTGGTACTATCATCATTACCTCGTATCTCTTGGCACCAATATCATGAACATGTGTAACACTACGATCGAGATTCAATAAACCATTGAAGGTGATTATTCAAGCAAATAGAGTAACCATTATTCTCTTTAAATGAATAATCGTATTGCAATAAACACGGTCCAATCATGTTCATGCTTAACGCAAGCACCAAATAACAATTATTTAGGTTTAACACCAATCCCGATGGTAGAGGGAGCGTGCGATGTTTGATCATATCAACCTTGGAAACACTTCCAACACGTATCGTCACCTCGCCTTTAGCTAGTCTCCGTTTATGCCGTAGCTTTCATTTCGTGTTACTAATCACTTAGCAACCGAACCGGTATCCAATACCCTCGTGCTACTAGGAGTACTAGTAAAGTACACATCAACATCATGTATATCAAATATACTTCTTTCGACTTTTTCCAGCCTTCTTATCTACCAAGTATCTAGAGTTGCTCTGCCTCAGTGACCGTTCCCCTCATAACAGAAGCACTTAGTCCCGGGCTTGGGTTTAATCTGGGGTGTCTTCATTAGTGCGGCAACTGCTTTGCCGTTTCACGAAGTATCACTTCTAGCCCTTGCCTTTCTCGAAACTTAGTGGTTTTACTAACCATCAACTATTGATGCTCCTTCTTGATTTCTACTTTCGCAGTGTCAAACATCACGAATCGCTCAAGGATCATTGTATCTATCCTTGATATGTTATAGTTCATCACTAAGCTCTCACAACTTGGTGGCAGTGACTTTGGAGAACCATCACTATCTTATTTGTGTTGGGGAACGTCACATGGGAAACAAAAAATTTCCTACGCGCACGAAGACCTATCATGGTGATGTCCATCTACGAGAGGGGATGAGTGATCTACGTACCCTTGTAGATCGTACAGCAGAAGCGTTAGAGAACGCGGTTGATGTAGTGGAACGTCCTCACGTCCCTCGATCCGCCCCGCGAACAATCCCGCGATCAGTCCCACGATCTAGTACCGAACGGACGGCACCTCCGCGTTCAGCACACGTACAGCTCGACGATGATCTCGGCCTTCTTGATCCAGCAAGAGAGACGGAGAGTTAGAAGAGTTCTCCGGCAGCGTGACGGCGCTCCGGAGGTTGGTGATGATCTCGTCTCAGCAGGGCTCCGCCCGAGCTCCGCAGAAACGCGATCTAGAGGAAAAACTATGGAGGTATGTGGTCGGGCAGCCGTGAGAAAGTCGTCTCAAATCTGCCCTAAAAGCCCCATATATATAGGAGGAGGGAGGGGGACCTTGCCTTGGGGTCCAAGGGATCCCCAAGGGGTCGGCTGAGCCAGGGGGGAGGACTCTCCCCCCCCAAACCGAGTCCTACTTGGTTTGGTGGGAGGGAGTCCTTCCCCCTTCCCACTTCTTCCTTTTTTTTTTCTTCTTTCCTTTGATTTTTCTATCTTGGCGCATAGGGGATTGGTGGGCTGTCCCACCAGCCCACTAAGGGCTGGTGTGACCCCCCCAAACACCTATGGGCTTCCCCGGAGTGGGTTGCCCCCCTCCGGTGAACTTCCGGAACCCATTCGTCATTCCCGGTACATTCCCGGTAACTCCGAAAACCTTCCGGTAATCAAATGAGGTCATCCTATATATCAATCTTCGTTTCCGGACTATTCCGGAAACCCTCGTGACGTCTGTGATCTCATCCGGGACTCCGAACAACATTCGGTAACCAACCATATAACTCAAATACGCATAAAACAACGTCGAACCTTAAGTGTGCAGACCCTGCGGGTTCGAGAACTATGTAGACATGACCCGAGAGACTCCTCGGTCAATATCCAACAGCGGGACCTGGATGCCCATATTGGATCCTACATATTCTACAAAGATCTTATCGTTTGAACCTTAGTGCCAAGGATTCGTATAATCCCGTATGTCATTCCCTTTGTCCTTCGGTATGTTACTTGCCCGAGATTCGATCGTCAGTATCCGTATACCTATTTCAATCTCGTTTACCGGCAAGTCTCTTTACTCGTTCCGTAATACAAGATCCCGCAACTTACACTAAGTTACATTGCTTGCAAGGCTTGTGTGTGATGTTGTATTACCGAGTGGGCCCCGAGATACCTCTCCGTCACACGGAGTGACAAATCCCAGTCTTGATCCATACTAACTCAACTAACACCTTCGGAGATACCTGTAGAGCATCTTTATAGTCACCCAGTTACGTTGCGACGTTTGATACACACAAAGTATTCCTCCGGTGTCAGTGAGTTATATGATCTCATGGTCATAGGAATAAATACTTGACACGCAGAAAACAGTAGCAACAAAATGACACGATCAACATGCTACGTCTATTAGTTTGGGTCTAGTCCATCACGTGATTCTCCTAATGACGTGATCCAGTTATCAAGCAACAACACCTTGTTCATAATCAGAAGACACTGACTATCATTGATCAACTGGCTAGCCAACTAGAGACTTGCTAGGGACGGTGTTTTGTCTATGTATCCACACATGTAAATGAGTCTTCATTCAATACAATTATAGCATGGATAATAAACTATTATCTTGATACAGGAATTATAATAATAACTATACATTTATTATTGCCTCTAGGGCATAATTCCAACAGTCTCCCACTTGCACTAGAGTCAATAATCTAGCCCTCACATCACCATGTGAATTACATTGTAATAAATCTAACACCCTACAGTTCTGGTGTCGATCATGTTTTGGCCGTGGAAGAGGTTTAGTCAGCGGGTCTGCTACATTCAGATCCGTGTGCACCTTGCATATATTTACGTCCTCCTCCTCGACGTAGTCGCGGATGAGGTTGAAGCGTCGTTTGATGTGTCTGGTCTTCTTGTGAAACCTTGGTTCCTTTGCTAAGGCAATGGCACCAGTGTTGTCACAGAACAAGGTTATTGGATCCAGTGCACTTGGCACCACTCCAAGATCCGTCATGAACTGCTTCATCCAGACACCCTCCTTAGCCGCCTCCGAGGCAGCCATGTACTCTGCTTCACATGTAGAATCTGCTACGACGCTTTGCTTGGAACTGCACCAGCTTACTGCACCCCCATTAAGAATAAATACGTATCCGGTTTGCGACTTAGAGTCGTCCGGATCTGTGTCAAAGCTTGCATCGACGTAACCTTTTACGGCGAGCTCTTAGTCACCTCCATACACGAGAAACATCTCCTTAGTCCTTTTCAGGTACTTTAGGATATTCTTGACCGCTGTCCAGTGATCCACTCCTGGATTACTCTGGAACCTGCCTGCCATACTTATGGCCAGGCTAACATCCGGTCTAGTGCACAGCATCGCATACATGATAGAACCTATGGCTGAAGCATAGGGGACGGAGCGCATATGCTCTCTATCTTCATCAGTTGCTGGGCACTGAGTCTTACTCAATCTCGTACCTTGTAACACTGGCAAGAACCCTTTCTTGGACTGTTCCATTTTGAACCTCTTCAAAACTTTATCAAGGTATGTGCTTTGTGAAAGTCCTATCAGGCGTTTTGATCTATCCCTATAGATCTTAATGCCTAGAATGTAAGCAGCTTCTCCTAGGTCCTTCATAGAGAAACTTTTATTCAAGTAACCTTTTATGCTCTCCAAAAGCTCTATGTTGTTTCCAATCAGTAATATGTCATCCACATATAATATTAGAAACGCCACAGAGCTCCCACTCACTTTCTTGTAAATACAAGATTCTCCAACCACTTGTATAAACCCAAATGCTTTGATCACCTCATCAAAGCGTTTGTTCCAACTCCGAGATGCTTGCACCAGTCCATAAATGGATCGCTGGAGCTTGCACACCTTGCCAGCATTTTTAGGATCGACAAAACCTTCGGGTTGCATCATATACAACTCTTCCTTAAGGAAACCGTTAAGGAACGCCGTTTTGACATCCATCTGCCAGATTTCATAATCGAAAAATGCAGCTATTGCTAACATGATTCTGACGGACTTAAGCATCGCTACGGGAGAGAAAGTCTCATCGTAGTCAATTCCTGGAACTTGTGAGAAACCCTTTGCCACAAGTCGAGCTTTATAAACGGTCACATTACCGTCAGCGTCCGTCTTCTTCTTAAAGATCCATTTGTTCTGAATAGCCTTGCGGCCCTCAGGCAGCATCTCCAAAGTCCACACTTTGTTCTCATACATGGATCCTATCTCGGATTTCATGGCTTCTAGCCATTTGTTGGAATCTGGGCCCACCATTGCTTCTTCATAATTTGCAGGTTCATTGTTGTCTAACAACATGATTGATAAGATGGGATTACCGTACCACTCTGGAGCGGCGCGTGATCTCATCGACCTGCGTGGTTCAACAGAAACTTGAACTGGAGTTTCATGATCATCATCATTAACTTCCTCCTCAACCGGCGTCGCAATGACAGAGGTTTCGCCTTGCCCTGCGCCACCATCCAGAGGGATGAGAGGTTCGGCAACCTCGTCAAGTTCTATCTTCCTCCCACTCAATTCTCTCGAGAGAAACTCCTTCTCGAAAAAAGTTCCGTTCTTAGCAACAAACACTTTGCCTTCGGATTTGAGATAGAAGGTGTACCCAACTGTCTCTTTTGGGTAACCTATGAAGACGCACTTTTCCGCTTTGGGTTCCAGCTTTTCAGGCTGAAGCTTTTTGACATAAGCATCACATCCCCAAACTTTAAGAAACGACAACTTTGGCCTTTTGCCATACCACAGTTCGTATGGTGTCGTCTCAACGGATTTTGATGGTGCCCTATTTAAAGTGAATGCAGCTGTTTCTAATGCATAACCCCAAAATGATAACGGCAAATCAGTAAGAGACATCATAGATCGCACCATTTCTAACAAAGTACGATTACGACGTTCGGACACACCATTACGCTGTGGTGTTCCAGGCGGTGTTAACTGCGAAACAATTCCACATTGTTTTAAGTGAGTACCAAACTCGAAACTCAGATATTCACCCCCACGATCAGACCGTAGGAACTTGATCTTCTTGTTACGATGATTTTCCACTTCACTCTGAAATTGCTTGAACTTTTCAAATGTTTCAGACTTGTGCTTCATCAAGTAGACATAACCAAATCTACTTAAATCGTCAGTGAAGGTGAGAAAGTAACGATATCCGCCGCGTGCCTCCACGCTCATTGGACCACACACATCGGTATGTATGATTTCCAACAAGTCACTTGCACGCTCCATTGTTCCGGAGAACGGAGTCTTAGTCATCTTGCCCATGAGGCATGGTTCGCACGTGTCAAGTGAATCAAAGTCAAGTGACTCCAAAAGTCCATCAGCATGGAGTTTCGTCATGCGCTTTACACCAATATGACCCAAGCGGCAGTGCCACAAAAATATGGCGCTATCATTGTTTACTCTAACTCTTTTGGTCTCAATGTTATGTATATGCGTATCTCTATCAAGATTCAATATGAACAATCCTCTCACATTCGGTGCATGACCATAAAAGATGTTACTCATAGAAATAGAACAACCATTATTCTCAGACTTAAAAGAGTAACCGTCTCGCAATAAACAAGATCCAGATATAATGTTCATGCTCAACGCAGGCACTAAATAACAATGATTTAAGTTCATCACTAATCCCGATGGTAGTTTGAAGTGACACTGTGCCGACGGCGATTGCATCAACCTTGGAACCGTTTCCTACGCGCATCGTCACTTCGTCTTTCGCCAGCCTTCGTCTATTCCGCAGTTCCTGTTTCGAGTTGCAAATGTGAGCAACAGAACCGGTATCGAATACCCAGGCACTACTACGAGAGCCGGTTAAGTACACATCAATAACATGTATATCAAATATACCTGATTTTTCTTTGCCCGCCTTCTTATCTGCCAGATACTTGGGGCAATTGCGCTTCCAGTGACCCATACCCTTGCAATAGAAGCACTCTGTTTCAGGCTTAGGTCCAGCCTTGGGTTTCTTCGGCGGATTGGCAACAGTCTTGCCGCTCTTCTTCGAATTGCCCTTCTTGCCTTTGCCGTTTCTCTTGAAACTAGTGGTCTTGCTCACCATCAACACTTGATGCTCTTTACGGAGTTCAGACTCTGCGACTTTCAGCATCGCAAACAACTCGCCGGGAGACTTGTTCATCCCTTGCATGTTGTAGTTCAACACAAAGCCTTTATAGCTTGGCGGCAGTGATTGGAGGATTCTGTCAGTGATAGCTTCTTGCGGGAGTTCAATCCCTAGTTCAGCTAGACGGTTTGAGTACCCAGACATTTTGAGCACATGTTCACTGACAGACGAGTTTTCCTCCATCTTGCAAGCATAGAATTTATCGGAGGTCTCATACCTCTCGATCCGGGCGTTCTTCTGAAAGATAAACTTCAACTCCTGGAACATCTCAAATGCTCCATGACGCTCAAAGCGACGTTGAAGTCCCGGTTCTAGGCCATACAAGACTGCACATTGAACTATTGAGTAGTCCTCCTTACGTGCTAACCAAGCGTTCTTAACATCCTGATCAGCCGTAGTGGGTGGTTCATCTCCTAGCGCAGCATTAAGGACATAATCCTTCTTTCCAGCTTGTAAGATTAGCTTAAGATTACGAGCCCAGTCTACAAAGTTGCTTCCATCATCTTTCAACTTAGCTTTCTCTAGGAACGTATTAAAATTCAGGATGACACTTGCGTGAGCCATGATCTACAACACAAATATATTCAAAGTGGACTTAGACTATGTTCAAGATAATTAGAGTTCAACTTAATCAAATTATATGCTAAACTCCCACTCAAAAAGTACATCTCTCTAGTCATTTGAGTGGTTCATGATCCACTTACACTATCCCAAGTCCGATCATCACGTGAGTCGAGAGTAGTTTCAGTGGTAAGCATCCCTATGCTAATCATATCAACTATATGATTCATGATCGACCTTTCGGTCTCATGTGTTCCGAGGCCATGTCTGCACATGCTAGGCTCGTCAAGCTTAACCCGAGTGTTCCGCGTGCGCAACTGTTTTGCACCCGTTGTATGTGAACGTTGAGTCTATCACACCCGATCATCACGTGGTGTCTCGAAACGACGAACTGTAGCAACGGTGCACAATCGGGGAGAACACAATTTCGTCTTGAAATTTTAGTGAGACATCACCTCATAATGCTACCGTCGTTCTAAGCAAAATAAGGTGCATAAAAGGATTAACATCACATGCAATTCATAAGTGACATGATATGGCCATCATCACGTGCTTCTTGATCTCCATCACCAAAGCACCGACACGATCTTCTTGTCACCGGCGCCACACCATGATCTCCATCATCATGATCTCCATCAACGTGTCGCCATCGGGGTTGTCGTGCTACTTATGCTATCACCACTAAAGCTACATCCTAGCAAAATAGTAAACGCATCTGCAAGCACATATGTTAGTATAAAGACAACCCTATGGCTCCTGCCGGTTGCCGTACCATCGACGTGCAAGTCGATATTTCTATTACAACATGATCATCTCATACATCCAATATATCACATCACATCATTGGCCATATCACATCACAATCATACCCTGCAAAAACAAGTTAGACGTCCTCTAATTTTGTTGTTGCATGTTTTACGTGGTGACCAAGGGTATCTAGTAGGATCGCATCTTACTTACGCAAACACCACAACGGAGATATATGAGTTGCTTTTTAACCTCATCCAAGGACCTCCTCGGTCTAATCCGATTCAACTAAAGTTGGAGAAACCGTCACTTGCCAGTCATCTTTGAGCAAAGGGGGTTACTCGTAACGATGAAACCAGTCTCTCGTAAGCGTACGAGTAATGTCGGTCCAAGCCGCTTCGATCCAACAATACCGCGGAATCAAGAAAAGACTAAGGAGGGCAGCAAAACGCACATCACCGCCCACAAAACCTTTTGTGTTCTACTCGAGAAGACATCTACGCATGAACCTAGCTCATGATGCCACTGTTGGGGAACGTCGCATGGGAAACAAAAATTTTCCTACGCGCACGAAGACCTATCATGGTGATGTCCATCTACGAGAGGGGATGAGTGATCTACGTACCCTTGTAGATCGTACAGCAGAAGCGTTAGAGAACGCGGTTGATGTAGTGGAACGTCCTCACGTCCCTCGATCCGCCCCACGAACAATCCCGCGATCAGTCCCACGATCTAGTACCGAACGGACGGCACCTCCGCGTTCAGCACACGTACAGCTCGACGATGATCTCGGCCTTCTTGATCCAGCAAGAGAGACGGAGAGTTAGAAGAGTTCTCCGGCAGCGTGACGGCGCTCCGGAGGTTGGTGATGATCTCGTCTCAGCAGGGCTCCGCCCGAGCTCCGCAGAAACGCGATCTAGAGGAAAAACTATGGAGGTATGTGGTCGGGCAGCCGTGAGAAAGTCGTCTCAAATCTGCCCTAAAAGCCCCATATATATAGGAGGAGGGAGGGGGACCTTGCCTTGGGGTCCAAGGGATCCCCAAGGGGTCGGCCGAGCCAGGGGGGAGGACTCTCCCCCCCCAAACCGAGTCCTACTTGGTTTGGTGGGAGGGAGTCCTTCCCCCTTCCCACTTCTTCCTCTTTTTTTCTTCTTCTTTCCTTTGATTTTTCTATCTTGGCGCATAGGGGATTGGTGGGCTGTCCCACCAGCCCACTAAGGGCTGGTGTGACCCCCCAAACACCTATGGGCTTCCCCGGAGTGGGTTGCCCCCCTCCGGTGAACTTCCGGAACCCATTCGTCATTCCCGGTAACTCCGAAAACCTTCCGGTAATCAAATGAGGTCATCCTATATATCAATCTTCGTTTCCGGACTATTCCGGAAACCCTCGTGACGTCCGTGATCTCATCCGGGACTCCGAACAACATTCGGTAACCAACCATATAACTCAAATACGCATAAAACAACGTCGAACCTTAAGTGTGCAGACCCTGCGGGTTCGAGAACTATGTAGACATGACCCGAGAGACTCCTCGGTCAATATCCAACAGCGGGACCTGGATGCCCATATTGGATCCTACATATTCTACGAAGATCTTATCGTTTGAACCTTAGTGCCAAGGATTCGTATAATCCCGTATGTCATTCCCTTTGTCCTTCGGTATGTTACTTGCCCGAGATTCGATCGTCAGTATCCGTATACCTATTTCAATCTCGTTTACCGGCAAGTCTCTTTACTCGTTCCGTAATACAAGATCCCGCAACTTACACTAAGTTACATTGCTTGCAAGGCTTGTGTGTGATGTTGTATTACCGAGTGGGCCCCGAGATACCTCTCCGTCACACGGAGTGACAAATCCCAGTCTTGATCCATACTAACTCAACTAACACCTTCGGAGATACCTGTAGAGCATCTTTATAGTCACCCAGTTACGTTGCGACGTTTGATACACACAAAGTATTCCTCCGGTGTCAGTGAGTTATATGATCTCATGGTCATAGGAATAAATACTTGACACGCAGAAAACAGTAGCAACAAAATGACACGATCAACATGCTACGTCTATTAGTTTGGGTCTAGTCCATCACGTGATTCTCCTAATGACGTGATCCAGTTATCAAGCAACAACACCTTGTTCATAATCAGAAGACACTGACTATCATTGATCAACTGGCTAGCCAACTAGAGACTTGCTAGGGACGGTGTTTTGTCTATGTATCCACACATGTAAATGAGTCTTCATTCAATACAATTATAGCATGGATAATAAACTATTATCTTGATACAGGAATTATAATAATAACTATACATTTATTATTGCCTCTAGGGCATAATTCCAACAATTTGGAATATCAACTCCCACTTGATTCAAGCGATTGTCGTACTCTGATAATCTGAGCACACGCTCAATGATTGAGCTTTTCTCCTCTACTTCGTGGACAAAGAATCTTGTCGGAGGTCTCATACCTCTTAACAAGGGCACAAGCATGAAATCACAATTTCATCTCTTTAGAACATCTCTTATGTTCCGTGACGTTTCAAAACGTCTTCGGCGCCTTGCTTCTAAGCCATTAAGTATTTTGTACTGAACTATCGTGTAGTCATCAGAAATGTGTATGTCGGATGTTCACAACATCTACAGATGACGCTCGAGGTGCAGCACACCGAGTGGTGCATTAAGGACATAAGCCTTCTGCGCAGCAACGAGGACAATCCTCGGTTTTACAGACTCAATCTGCAAAGTTTGCTACTATCAACTTTCAACTAAATTTTCTCTAGGAACATATAAAAACAGTAGAGCTATAGCGCAAGCTACATCGTAATTCGCAAAGACCATTAGACTATGTTCATGACAATTAGTTCAATTAATCATATTACTTAAGAACTCCCACTCAAAAAGTACATCTCTCTAGTCATTTGAGTGGTACATGATCCAAATCCACTATCTCAAGTCCGATCATCACGTGAGTCGAGAATAGTTTCAGTGGTAAGCATCTCTATGCTAATCATATCAACTATACGATTCATGCTCGACCTTTCGGTCTCATGTGTTCCGAGGCCATGTCTGCACATGCTAGTCTCGTCAAGCTTAACCCGAGTGTTCCGCGTGTGCAACTGTTTTGCACCCATTGTATGTGAACGTTGAGTCTATCACACCCGATCATCACGTGGTGTCTCGAAATGAAGAACTGTCGCAACGGTGCACAGTCGGGGAGAACACAATTTCGTCTTGAAATTTTAGTGAGAGATCACCTCATAATGCTAACGTCGTTCTAAGCAAGATAAGGTGCATAAAGGATTAACATCAAATGCAATTCATAAGTGACATGATATGGCCATCATCATGTGCTTCTTGATCTCCATCACCAAAGCACTGGCACGATCTTCTTGTCACCGGCATCACACCATGATCTCCATCATCATGATCTCCATCAACGTGTTGCCATCGGGGTTGTCGTGCTACTCATGCTATTACTACTAAAGCTACGTCCTAGCAATATAGTAAACGCATCTGCAAGCACAAACGTTAGTTTAAAGACAACCCTATGGCTCCTGCCGGTTGTCGTACCATCGACGTGCAAGTCGATATTAACTATTACAACATGATCATCTCATACATCCAATATATCACATCACGTCGTTGGCCATATCACATCACAAGCATACCCTGCAAAAACAAGTTAGACGTCCTCTAATTGTTGTTGCATGTTTTACGTGGTGACCATGGGTATCTAATAGGATCGCATCTTACTTACGCAAACACCACAACGGAGATATATGAATTGCTATTTAACCTCGTCCAAGGACCTCCTCGGTCAAATCCGATTCAACTAAAGTTGGAGAAACCGACACTCGCCGGTCATCTTTGAGCAACGGAGTTACTCGTAGCGATGAAACCAGTCTCTCGTAAGCGTACGAGTAATGTCGGTCCGAGCCGCTTCAATCGAACAATACCACGGAATCAAGAAAAGACTAAGGAGGGCAGCAAAACGCACATCACCGCCCACAAAAACTTTTGTGTTCTACTCGAGAAGACATCTACGCATGAACCTAGCTCATGATGCCACTGATGGTAAACGTCGCATGGGAAACAAAAATTTTCCTACGCGCACGAAGACCTATCATGGTGATGTCCATCTACGAGAGGGGATTTCCGATCTACGTACCCTTGTAGATCGCACAGCAGAAGCGTTAAGAAATGTGGTTGATGTAGTGGAACGTCCTCACGTCCCTCGATCCGCCCCGCGAACCGTCCCACGAACCGTCCCGCGATCCGTCCCACGATCCGCTCCGATCTAGTGCCGAACGGACGGCACTTCCGCGTTCAGCACACGTACAGCTCGACAATGATCTCGGCCTTCTTGATCAAGTAAGAGAGACGGACAGGTAGATGAGTTCGCCGGCAGTGTGACGGCGCTCCGGAGGTTGGTGGTGATCTAATCTCAGCAGGGCTCCGCCCGAGCTCCGCAGAAACGCGATCTAGAGGTAAAACCGTGGAGGTATGTGGTCGGGCTGCCGTGGCAAAAGTTGTCTCAATTCAGCCCTAAAACCCCACTATATATAGGAGGGAGGGAGGGGAGGAGGCAGCCTCAAAACCTAAAGGTTTGGCCGAAATTGGAGGTGGAGGAGTCCTACTCCAATCCTACTTGGAGTAGGATTCCACCTTCCCACTTGGAAACTCTTTCCACCTTGTGTTTTTTCCTTCTCAAACCTTATGGGCCTTAGTGGGAACTTATTCCAGCCCACTAGGGGCTGGTTTATCTCTTCCCATAGCCCATGAGACCCCTTGGGGCGTGACACCCCTCCCGGCACTCCCAGTACACTACCGATGAGCCCGAAACTTTTCCGGTAATTCACGAAAACCTTCCAGTAACCAAATGAGGTCATCCTATATATCAATCTTCATTTCCGGACCATTCCAAAAACCCTCGTGACGTCCGTGATCTCATCCGGGACACCGAACAAAATTCGGTAACCAACCATATAACTCAAATACGCATAAAACAACGTCGAACCTTAAGTGTGCAGACCCTGCGGGTTCGAGAACTATGTAGACATGACCCGAGATACTCCTCGGTCAATATCCAATAGCGGGACCTAGATGCCCATATTGGATCCTACATATTCTACGAAGATCTTATCGTTTGAACCTCAGTGCCAAGGATTCATATAATCCCGTATGTCATTCCCTTTGTCCTTCGGTATGTTACTTGCCCGAGATTCGATCGTCAATATCCGCATACCTATTTCAATCTCGTTTACCGGCAAGTCTCTTTACTCGTTCCGTAATACAAGATCCCGCAACTTACACTAAGTCACATTGCTTGCAAGGCTTGTGTGTGATGTTGTATTACCGAGTGGGCCCCGAGATACCTCTCCGTCACACGGAGTGACAAATCCCAGTCTCGATCCATACTAACTCAACTAACACCTTCGGAGATACCTGTAGAGCATCTTTATAGTCACCCAGTTACGTTGCGACGTTTGATACACACAAAGCATTCCTCCGGTGTCAGTGAGTTATATGATCTCATGGTCATAGGAACAAATACTTGACACGCAGAAAACAGTAGCAACAAAATGACACGATCAACATGCTACGTCTATTAGTTTGGGTCTAGTCCATCACATGATTCTCCTAATGATGTGATCCCGTTATCAAGTAACAACACTTGCCTATGGCCATCTTTGATCAACGAGCTAGTCAACTAGAGGCTTACTAGGGACAGTGTTTTGTCTATGTATCCACACAAGTATTGTGTTTTCAATCAATACAATTATAGAATGGATAATAAACGATTATCATGAATAAAGAAATATAATAATAACTAATTATTATTGCCTCTAGGGCATATTTCCAACACCAAGTGACACCTAACCAATCTAAGAGTCACCACTCTCCAAAAGGTAATAGCTGTTGTTGATGATGATAAACTCCTTGCTCTTGTGCTTTAAAAGATAGTCTCCTCAATAGTTAATCAGTCTCTCACAAATTTTGGCTATGTGGTAGGAGAACGGATTGGAGTGGAAAGCAATTGGGGAGGCTAGAAATCAATGGTCAAAGGTTCACTAGTAGAAAAAAGGGCTTTGGTTCTAGCCAGATCAGAGTATTAGTCGTGGTCTTTTACGAATCGAAACTTATGTGAGCATCAGTCCCAGTTCGAGTGGCTAGGACACCGGCCGAACCTCGACACGCATTAGTTCCGGTTCGATTGGGACCTTTAGTCTCGGTTCCACACATCAACCGGGAATAGAGGGCCCCGCTCGTGGCGCAACCCCTTTAATCCCGGTTGGCGTCTCCGACGGGGACTGAAGGTCTATCTTTAGTCCCGGTTTTAGACACCAACCAGGACTAAAAAGATCCCTATATATATCCTCGCCCATGCGCCCCTCTCCTCTATTTTTTTGGCCGTAGAAGGTGGGAGGTGTGTGTACTGCTCTGTTCTGCCTTCCTATGTACATGAGGTGTTTGATGAAATGCCCGAGCCACACTTAAGATTTTTCCTATGTTCTTTGTGACAGTCCGAGACCGACGCTCCAGAAGATTCCCCCCTTTATTCCGTTTTCGTCGTGTGGCTATTTTATTTTGTTGGTTGCATCATCATTAGTTTGCATCATGGCATCATGCAGGGCATCATGTCAACTGTGTTTTGTTGGTGTTGCTTGTTGCCGTGTTGTTGGGTGTTAGTGCCTTGTGAGTGGTGTTGTTTTGTTGGAGTGTTGAGAGAGGGTGCTCGAGAGCCATGCCGCTAAACCCTGTTGCATCGCGAACCACTCCCCTCCTCTCTTCTCTTTGATTTTGTTTTGGGGTTGTGTAAAAGTTTCCGTTTTAACCCTTTTGAAAAAAAATCGTCTTCTTTTAAAGAAAGTCATTTTATTAAATGTGGGGGCAACCCCTCTGGGTTTCGTTATTTTACCTTTTGTTTATTTTTAAAAACAAGAGACCCATTTTATTTAAGGGGTTTGGTTTTATTCTTTTGCAAGAAAAGGGGGTTTATTTTTATTTTCTTGTTAAAAGAGTTTTATTTTAATTCTTCAAAAGGGTTTAAATTTTTAATTCTTTAAAAGGTTTTAGTTTTTATTTGTTTTAAAAAAAAACCAACCTAATTATAAAGTTGGGTATATTTCTTTAAAAGGAGTGAAAGGCATTTTCTTCATTTTGTTAAAAAAACCTTTTTTTTCTTTATGTTTGTTCTCTGTTTTAAAAAAAAAACCAACGAGGGAGGACCGGCTCCTCTGCCCTAGCGAGTCTCCCCTCGCCCCTCGTCCTCCCCCTTGCGCCGTGAGCCACCCCGAGACTCCCATCGATCCCCTCTGGTTATCCCGTCGCTGCTCGCCTCCTCCATGCTCCTCCTCTGCCTCGCCGCCGGTCGCCGCCACCAGCCCCGAGCGCCGCCGCTCCCCACCATGGTCTCCTCGCCCCTCTCCTCCTTGCTGTGCCCCGAGCCGCCTCGCCGTCTCCCGCGCCAGCACCGAGCCCCGCCGCCGCCGTGCTCGACAGCCCCGTCGGCCGCCTCCCTGCTCGCGAGCCGCCTCTCTGCTCCCCGTCCCCTGCGCCCGCGCAGCCGCCGGTGCTCGACCTTGCCGCCGCGCGCCTGGCCTCGCCGCGCTGCTCGCCTCCGCCTACAGGCCGCGTTCCCCATCGAGCCGAGCTCGCCGCCGGTGCCCTGCCCGCGTCGCCCGCCGTGGCCGTCCCCAGCTCGTCGCCCTGGCCCGGCCTCCTCGTGCCGTTTTGCTGCTGTCGCTGCCGAGCTTGCCGCTGCTGCGCCGCTGCCGTGTATTGTTGCTGCGCTGTTGCTTCTGCCTGATGCTGCCGCCATGGGTGTTGTTGGCTGAAGTTGGCTAGTTGCTGTGGATGTTGTTCGTGCTGCCGTTAGATGCTAGGTTAGTTGTTGTTAGTTGCTAGGTTAGTGCTAGCTGCTGCTTAGGTTGCTTAGTTGCTGGTGTTGTGTGCTCGCTTGCCATTTTGCTTGCTAGGCTAGGTTGCCGTGCTTGGCAAGCTTGCTGTAGAAGCATAGTTGCGTTTGCTGTTGCGTAGCGCCGTAGTTGCTATAGCTATTACCCTGGCTGCTGCATGCCGATTGCCTTGCGTGAGGCTTGCATTTTGTTGCTTGTGCTGCCGCTTGCCGTCGCGCTTAGACCATCCCCGCCTGCCGTGAGTCATCGACAAATTCGCCGAGCACCACGACATCCTCGACGAACCCCGAACATCGACGGAGACGTGATCGACTTCCGAGGTGAAGATCGTAACCGACGCCGAAGACCGTGCACCGACGACAAGAGAATGACTACCGTCGACGTGACCTGAGTACCACTACTTCCACGACGACCACGACTTCCACGACGTCCGCTACGAACCGATCCGCTTCGAATCGCACGCCTCGAAGGTATACCGATGAGACATTGTCGTGAACCAAACGAATGTGATGTATGAGTTGTATGTATGTTTGCACCGTATGTATGCCCGTTGCACGTTGTCTTCTTTCGTCGTACCTCGACACATGGGAACCCGAGATATGGGATCACCCCATCTAATTTACCGTTCCCGCACACGCTTCCAGATCGTGGCACCGATATCTCGTTGAGTATCGGGATAGGAACGTTGCCGTGGCATCGTTTCCGTCATGCCGCCATGGTTCCTCCTCGCTCGCCGTGGCGACAGCTGTTTCTTTCTCTTCTTGCCCGTGATGTTTGAACTGGCATGCATGACGCATTCATGGCATAATTATCTTGTGTTGCATGTCTCTTGTAACGTAGCTCCGATCTATGTCTCGCGTGTTACCCGACTAGGATGTCATGTAGGATCACCGCTTCACCCTTTGCCATGCTAACAACAGTTCAAAATTGTCGTGTACCTAATCGGGATAGAACTAAATAATTAAACGTGGAGTTTCGTCAATATGCAAACCGTTGCAAATTGAACTTCACTTAATGTGTAGTGTTGTTTGTGTGAATTGTCATGCCGTGACTTGCATGTATTCAGCTACTCATGCATCATATGTGTTGTGCATCGCCTGGTGAATTCCGTGTGTTGATTTGTGTTTCCGGTTTGCTTCGTCTCGGTAGAGTTCCGCAGCGTGCCGGATTGTGAGGACCCGTTCGGCTATGTTGGTTCGTCTGCTTCTCGGAGCCGTTCTTCTTCCAAGCGGGATCTCAGGCAAGATGACCATTTCCCCAGATACCATTACTATCATTGCCATGCTAGTTTTACCGCTTCTATCGATTATGTCTCGTTGCCTACCACATGTTAAATATCAGCCTCTCAACAATGCCATGATAACCTTCAACCTGTTCGACCTAGCAAACCACTGATTGGCTAAGATACTGCTTGCTTAACCTGGTGTTAGCGTTGCTAGTTGTAGGTGCAGATGTTTCCATGTGAAAACATGGGTTCCTTGTCATATCACCATATTAATGCTATTTAATTTAATGCACCTATATACTTGGTAAAAGGTGGAAGGCTCGACCTTTCTAGCCTGGTGTTTTGTTCCACCTTTGCCCCCTTAGTTTCGGCTACCGGTGTTATGTTCCATAATTGAGCGCTCCTAACACGATCGGGGTTGTTATGGCGACCCCCTTGATAATTCGTTTTAGATTAAAGCTGGTCTGGCAAGGCCCAACTTTGGTTCTACATTGCCCAACATAATAATTTTGATAAATTGAAATGCATAGGGAGTTAGCGCTACCCGAGGAGTAATTTACATAAACAGGGGGGCCAGTGCTGATGGTGTTGGTCCCAAAAGGACAGACTGCGGGGCCACCACGGGGCAACTCGAGGTTTGGCACCTGTAGGCTTTTCCATCCATCGTGTCGTGAGAACGAGATACACGGCTCCTATCGGGATCGTCGACACGCCGGGCGGCCTTGCTGGATTAGTTTTTCCTTTGACGAGATATCTTGTGCATCGGGATTCCGATGATGCTTTGGGTAATCTCAGAGTTGAGGTTTTCCATTAGGGAATCCGAGGAGATCGCGAGCTTCGTGATTGAGGATTTCTATGCGGCTTGTGGTAATTTGTGATTGACTAGTTGGAGCACCCCTGCAGGGTTAAATCTTTCGGAAAGCCGTGCCCACGGTTATGTGGCAACGTGGAAACCTTGTTTAACACTGGTTCTAGATAACATGAAGTTAACTTAATTAAAACATGCCAACTGTGAGCGTAACCATGACTGTCTCTTTCGTGAGTTCCTTCTCCGATCGAGGACACGGTGGGGTTATGTCTGGCGTAGGTAGGTGTTCAGGATCATTCATTTGATCATCAGTAGTCACGTCCATTATGCGTAGATCTTCCCCCTCTTATTTCTTGTACTCGTAAGTTAGCCACCAAATATATGCTTAGCCGCTGCTGCAACCTCACCACTTAACCATGTCTCACCCATTAAGCTTTGCTAGTCTTGATACCTTTGGAAATGAGATTGCTGAGTCCCCTGTGGCTCACAGATTACTACAACACCAGTTGCAGGTACAGGTAAAGGTTACTCGACGCGAGCGCGTTGATTGTTCATTTGGAGTTGCTTCTTCTTCTTCTTCTTCATCGATCTAGGATGGGTTCCAGGGCGGCAGCCTGGGATAGCAAGGATGGACGTCGTTCTTATTTTTCTCGTTTGTTTTCGTCCGTAGTCGGATCCTGCTCTTACTCTTCATGATTATGTAATGTACTGACGTGACTCTGATGTAGCTTGTGGCGAGTGTAAGCCAACTCTGTATATATATCTCTTCTTTTCAGTACATGTACTTGTAACGATATCCATTCTTGCGACACGACGAGATGCGCTTCTATCCCTGACGAGGCCTTCATGCCAAATTGAGGATAGGGTCGCATCTTGGGCGTGACATTCTTCCTCCAAGCTCGACCTCCAAGCTCTATTTTCTTCAAGATTTGTCTTTGGCGGTGCACCGACTATCCAAGTGTTCTAAAAGTTTAGCAACTTCATCCTTTCATCTCTCACTGCTAGTTTAGCTCATTTCATATGTTGTAGAAGTAGAGTAGTTTATCGGTTTTAGTGGAGGAGTGTCTATGGGAGTTTATTTGATTTACATGCACAATTTGAGCTCAAATTAACTTCTTAGTTTGCACATGTGTAGGGTGTCATCCCGTCCCCGTCCCCGTCCTCACCGCTGACGATCGCCCGCACCGATCTCGTTGCCGGCACCACCGTGGTGAGCCTCTTGTTCTTGTCTTTTTTAAAGAAACAAATTCTTATTTGTATGATTTAGATAGCTACTTGTATAGTTTTTTTACTTGTATTATTGTTTTTTATTATACAATGCCATGATTTTGGTATCCGTCCCCGTCGGGTCTCGTCCGATCTATGATTCGGATGTGGTATATTATCTTTTATAACTATTTGTTTCATTTAGTGTTCATGACAATTATGCCGACCAACTTGACATAGATGTCTTTATCTAGGAGATATATGAACCGGCTATTGCAGCCAACCCTCTTGTCGAGAAGATAAATTTAATTGAAAAAGAAAACAAGTATTTAAAAGAAAAATTGAAAATCATTGAAGAAGAGAAAATGAAATTGAAGTTTGTATGTTGTCGAGGTCGTCGATCTACACAAGATCCACATGGAGGCAATGTGCTTGAAGATTAGAAATATTAAAAAATATACCATCAATAAAGAGGCTTGATATCATTATGTTGTTGGATCAATTATTAACTTAGTTGCAATTTCGATCGCATTTGTTGTTGCATTTAAATGCTTTAGCTAGATATAGTTGTATGTTGTTTTATGAGAATAAGTGTGTATGAACTTTATGTACGAACTTGTATTAATTTGGTCTTTTCTGTGTTGTGTAATGAAGATGATCCAGCTATGGATGTATAATGACTGATGCTCTCCCCAGTTCATTAATGGAGTGCATAGTTTTATGTGTGCCGCTGAGGTAAACAAGCGGGATGGTTTTATGTGTTGTCTATGTGATGTCTGTAAGAATGATAGGAATTACTCTAGTACGAAGTCCGGGATTAAGGGGTCCTCATGTAGTCGACCTACTACGAAGAGGTCGGCCTGATGGGTTGTACCTGTGATGGGTCGGGCTGTGATGTTATCTCGTGCTCAAGAAAGAGAACACCAAAGACTAACATGGCAACCAAGTAAAGTAGACTAGGTCGGTTGTATGTAACCCTAGCCCCTAGTGGCTATATAAACCGGAGGTCCTCATCCATGTACGTGGATTATTCCACCTAGGGTCTAGTATACTCAATCTCGAGGTAGACTCTGTAATTATCATCCACATCAATATAATCAAAGCAATACGTAGGGTTTTACCTCCTCAAGAGGGCCTGAACTTGGGTAAACATTGTCTTCCCCTCTCTCCTGCAACCCATCGACCTAAGGTCCACATCTCGGGACCCCTACCCGACATTTGCCGGTTTTGACACCGACAGTGGGGCCGTGGGAAGCCGTTGGGAGGGGTTTAGGGAGGTTTGAGGCTGGGTTTAGGATGGATTATGGTGGGGTTTTCTAAGAAAATGCATATATTCAAAATTTTGACCGTTGAAGGGTCAAAATTATCCAAAAATATCATTTTTTTTGCTATAAATAGGGCCGCCGAGACCACATATTTCTCACACTCAAACATGGATGAGCAGGACAATACTCTCTTCCCACTCTGCGAATTCTGTCTTGGGGGTATGGAGTATAACATCTACCCTTCGAGCTCCGATCCAACCACCATGTTCATGCCCCCACCCATGCAAAATGCCTATACCAATCATCCCACTCTAGAACCCCATACCACCTCTGAACCCGACGATCACACCAATACTAGTAGTGGGACGGGTTCCTCCATCGACATGGGTGCGAAGCAAAGAGCTTGTCATAGAACCTCCTTGGTGTGGGAATATTTTGATGAAGAAATATACATGGTGGCAGGTGTATCGTAGTGCACTCAACGTACTATCTGCATCCCTAAGTTTAGATTATACTAATGACTCCAACATGGCTCGTGAAAAGCTTTTTGAAGTTTCTGCAAAGCATGAGCAAAATATGTTGGAGTTCGAATGCAACGACCTCCACCAACACCTACTGGAGGTAAAAAGAGAGGACCATGGAGCAAGATTTTTGGTTCTTCATCCTCCTCTACCGCCGGAAGCTCTTCCACATCAACATATGTGCTTCAAGGTGGCGAGGAGTTAGCGAAGTACCTCAACGGTGACAGAGTCATGTTCGATTTAGATAGTGAAGAAGACTTCAACATACTGTGATGGTGACAAGAACACAGGCTTAACTTCCCGATGCTTTCCGTATTAGCACGTGATGTGTTATCGGTACCCATCTCTACGGTGTCATCCGAATCTACTTTCAGCCTTGCTAGAAGAATAGTTGAGGATAAAAGAACTAGTCTCACCCCTGATATGGTGAGAACACTGATGTCCGTGAAAGATGGGAAGCTATCAAGAAGGAGAGCCCAACACACTGCAGAAAACCCTTTTTGAAACATGAGCGTTGTTACAGAATGACTTATACAACACATGTGATGTTATAAAATTTGTACGTGTTAACTTTTTTGCAACATGCATGGTTGCGGATGGACTTCAACAACACAAATGATATTGCAGAAAATTACGAGGTGACATAGGCATGTGACACGCGAGGTGAAGGTATGGCCAGGTGAGTAAAAAATGTGTGTAGTCTGATCGTACTTAGATCTGACGGCTGCAGGGACGACAAAAATCTACGTGTAATCAGCCGGCTGATTTTAATTATATATTAATTTTGTAGTAAAAGATATCAAACAACCTTAATACTCCCAATTCCCAAATAGTCAATTTTCCTCGTAGTTTGGGGATTTCGTAGAAAATCATTATTTTTTAATAAAAATCTCGCAACTCCCAAGCTGGCACCACCGCACCTCGGCGAGACGGCGACCGTCACCCTCGTGCCGTCGTCGTCGCCGGCGATGGCGTCCCAGCAACCGCCTCCACCGCATGAGTTCGACCTAGAGGCCTTTGTCCCGTCGTCTCCCGCCTCCGAAGCCGACGCCGATCACCGCCGCGCCGTCGACGACCTGCTCCTCATCCTCTCCTCGTCCGATTCCGACGACGAGCCAACCCCTACACCCAGCACCAACCACGAAATCCTGACCCGTATCAAAGCCCCGCCGCCGCCCGCTAAACCTTCCCCATCTCCTCCGCCATCGCCTTCCGCGTCCCCCGGGAGATCCGCATCGCCGTCGGCGGCGCTCTCCTCCCTCGTCTCGAGAACCTTTTCCAATAGTGCTGCCTCATCGTCCACCTCCTCGCTGAAGCCGCTCCCCTCGCTCTTCCGGGGTGTCCGCCCCCGCCCCAAACCCGGCGCCGCCTTTGCTGCGGCGGCGGCCGCCGCGTCCCGCGCTGTTCTCAGCCCGCACGCCGCTGCAATTAGGTCGCGGCGCACCGCCTCTGCGCCCATAGAGAAGAAGCTCCTCGACCAAGCCTCCCAGGCAGAAGTAGCTGACGAGGTCAGTGAGGAAGTGGTTGCTAGGGCGACCGAGGAAACTGTCGGCGGTAATGGGGTTGAAGAATTGGAAGAGGACAGACACGGCGAAGTGGGGACTGAAGAGAATTCCGAGCCCTCTGAATCGGTGGACGTAGGCAATGCCGATTCTGTTGCCGCGGAGAATCTCAATGTGCAGGAGCAACTTGGGAGTCAAATTTGGCTTGTTGATGAGGAAAACAGTGATGAGCAAATTAGGGACGGAAATTTAGTGGAACCTGGTGAGATTGTGGATCAGGATGGGTCAGTGTCCGATGAGAAGACTGATGATGGGCTGGAAGTTGAACTTTCTGACACTGATTTGGAAGAGCAAGTGGAATCTGAGGGGATCATCGATAAGGTGGTCGAAGAGAGGATGGAGATGAGCAGGATGGCTGAAAAATACGCGGAGGAAAGGCAAAATGCGCCGATGAAACCATTGGAGCGGGCTGAGGAGCTCGAGAAGAGGCAGGCCTCGTTTGGGCAGCACTGGGAGGAGGGAGCAGCAGCGCAACCCATGCGCCTGGAGGGGATTGGGAAGGGCCAACCAGCTATTGGTTACATGCAGATCGAGGTGGACAACCCGATAACTCGTGCCATGGCCTCTCCATCTTTTAGACAGGAACATGGCTCTCCTCAGGTCGTTGCAGTACATAGGAGCTATATTGCCATGGGCATGTCCAGTGGATCTGTTATCGTCGTCCCAAGCAAATATTCCATCCATCAAGCTGATTATTCAGATGCAAAGGTTAGTCATTGCCTCCTTGGTGCTGGTGTGCATATTGTTTGTTTTGTCAAATACTGCATGGTTTATTGGTGTGCTTCAGATGTTGGGCTTCAAGATGTTTCAGTATAATTGTGTGGTATGGACTTGGAAAATAATTAATTAGAGTACCAAACTTGGATACAGACATGGCATTTAGCATTGGTACTCTAATGACATTTTAAACTGTTTTGCATACTCTAATGAATCGAAGGTTTGGAAAATGACATTTTAGCTTTGGGGTTCTAATAACCGGAAGAAACCGGAAGTTTGGAAAATGACATTTTAAACTGTTTTGGGCAGAAACTAGAAGTACAAAAAGGTGCCCACCAGGAATCTGCTAAAGTTACTCATTTGCATCTGAGCCATATTAACATGACAGAAATTACAATTGCTGCAGTGCTATGCATCAGTGACAGTAACACTTGGAATAAATCTGCACAATAGCTTGTTATTTTCGTCAATTCATCTGGTTGTATAATAGGGAATAAAGAAGAGAACACTGCATGCAAATGTAGTACATTGGTATTGCCAGCAGGACTTATGCATAACCCTGTCAGATATGCGCGTTTTATGGTGTTGCCAGAAGTTGATCCTGTCGTGTTTATGTACACACTAAAAAAATGTCGGGTCTATTCTTTGTTCTCATAATTACATCTAAAGTTCACTAAGGTAAGGCTGTGGAGTGTAGGGCAAGAGTACCACATCTTCCATAGTGAGGCCACGTATAGTCTTTAGCCGTTAATGGCAACAAAAGAAGATAAGGGCTACCTTGTTATTTTTATTAAATGGCTCAGTACTCAGATATTTGTATATTTAAAGCAACCATCCTTTTGTGCCAGAATTTATTTACACCAACTTCGATTGATTTAACACAATTTCTATTGAAAAAGCGGATAGATTGTATTACATTTAGTTATGCACAACCAGATGCCTTGAAGATGATTATGATACGTCTCTATGTTCTTTTAAGGACAAGGAACCGGAAGAAACTGATTTTTTTTATGTTTAGCTCGCCCAATCAAGGCATTTTAAACTCTTTGTTTTACAGTTGCTCAATCTCTGCACAATTGACCCTTGTTTTCTCTTCTCTTGCTTGCTCGTCGAAAATTATTGATTTTCAAGATAGTGCATGAACTTGAAAAGTATCTTCTGGATTGGTGCTTAGTGCACATTTCATGTGTTTATCAGTCATATAATAACTCAGTGGCTGCACATATAGCTATTAATCTTATAAGCCAGTAACCAGTTGCTATTAAAAAATCTTGTTGGATGAACCCTGGAAAATAGTAAAACTGTAATACTGGTTATGGTTTGAAATGAGGACAGTTGTCCTAGATTAGTGGTTCAGAAGTCCTGAGAATTCTATGTCACTTTGATTTTTCGGTCTATAAAGACTGCCTTTATAATTTCAGATGCTGTTCTTTTGGAACCAAGGTGTAAAAACTCAATCACCAGTGACTGCCACGTGCTTTAACCCGCAAGGGGATCTTCTGCTAGTAGGATATGGTGATGGTCATATGACAATTTGGGATGTACAGAAGGCTACTGCAGCAAAAGTCATATATTGTGAGCATACAGGAGCTGTAGTGCATGCTTGTTTTATCAGCCAATCTAAAGCCATCACTGGTGATTCAAAAGGGCTTGTTCTTCTGCACACATTCTTGATTATCCCTGTCATTAATCGTTTGACTGTCAAGGGAACCCAGGTATGCAGAAACATCATTTTTTCCATTGTGCACATACTAACCCACTAGATCCCCTGTTAAATATACGTCTGTTCTGACAAAACTTAACTACACTTTGCCAGTGCCTTTTTGATGGACATAGTGGAATTGTGCTCTCAGCCTGCCCTCTTCTAGCGGATGAATCCTGTGGCTCTGGCAACTCATCTATGCAAGGCAACCTAACAACTTCCTCCAGTGGTGGTCTTGGGAGCATGATGGGAGGTGTAGTTGGAGTAGATTCTGGATGGAAGTTTTTCAATGAAGGTTCTTCTCCAATGGAAGATGGTGTTACAGTCATGTTCATTATGCATCAACATGCTCTTGTGGTACGGGTGATATATTTAATAATGGACATTATATATATTTTTTACTGTCTGTTATGCCGTGAACTCATAATTGTCGCAACTCTTGTACTGATTGATGATGTTCCGTGTTTCTCCCGCTAGGTTAGACTCCGAACCAACAGTGACCATGTTGACCATATTGAGACCTTTTCTAGACCAGAAGGAGCACGAGAAGGGTCAATTGCTTATGCTGCATGGAAATACACATCATCCTCGAGTGATTCATCGCCAATTGGTAAGATTAGACCTCCTTAGACATTGACAATGATCGGTAGTCCCTTATATTGGTAAATTATAGTTTCTTGGGCTAAAGATGACAACACTATATAGATGAAGACCGAGTATCTTGGCTTGCGCTTGCATGGGACCGTCAAGTACAAGTGGCAAAATTTGTTAAATCGAAGATGATCAAACATAAGGACTTGAAGCTTGATAGTGCCGCCGTTGGTGTTGCCTGGTTAAATGATCAGGCATGCAAAAAATCTCCCCTTTTTGGATATTCATTTAGTTTATGTTCTTTTCCTAGTTGTAAAATCAAGTTACTCTTTTTCTTTCATTCAGATGTTAGCTGTCCTTAACTTGAGAGGGCAGCTCTGTTTGTTCTCAAAAGATGGCACTGAGCTTCGCAGGACTATCTTTATTCTTGATGGTTTGGTCTTCGATGACAGCATATTGTACCATACCCATTTTTCTAACAGGTTTGGTAACCCTGAGAGGGATTTTAACAACTCAGTAGCAGTAAGAGGTGCTACAGTATATATTCTTGGCCCAAGCTTTCTTACAGTTTCGCGACTTCTTCCATGGAAAGAGCGGATTGAAGCACTAAAGGGGGCTGGTGATTGGATAGGTGCAATGGACATGGCAATGAAACTTTATGGCGGTCACACACAGGGTGTTATTGATTTTCCGGGAACAGTTGATTCTATAAGGGAAGCCATAATGCCGTATCTAGTAGAGTTGCTGCTGTCATATATAGGTTATGTCTTTGAATATATTTCAATTGCATTATCAAACCGTACTAAAAAAGGGGGAGCAGCAGATGGCCTGATAGACTCAGATAGATCCCTCCTGACAGAGAGAGAAGAACAATATGCCCGTGTAGGAGGGGTTGCAGTCGAGTTTTGTGTTCACATTGGACGAAATGACATCCTGTTCGATACAGTCTTTTCTAAGTTTGTTGCTGCTCAAAGTGGAGGTAGGCTTGCTCTAATTAACTCATAAGAACTAGAAGATCCCTGAGGATATTTGGATTAATTTTCATGTGAATAGTATAAGAAACATATTGCATATGTCAAGTTATCTGTTTGCTGATAAGATTGTCCATGCACATGTTTCTGTTATGAAATTGCTGCTATAACATAAAAAGGCTGACATTGACATGAATAACAGGTATGTTTCTGGAGGTACTGGAGCCATATATATTGAAAGATATGCTTGGTTCTTTACCCCCTGAGGTGAGTACGACCGAGGATTTTCTAGTGTTAGCACATAAATTTGCAAATGGTTATGCATTTATGCCAATTTTATTTGTAGATCGTGCAAGCTCTAGTAGAGCATTATAGTGGCAAAGGATGGTTGCAGCGAGTCGAACAATGCATTCTTCATATGGATATTTCATCACTGGATTTTAATCAGGTATACACAAAACTTGCATCCAACTAGTGTAAGAAGTACATCTATAGAGCTTTCTCAGACATGTTTGATGTTTCGTTGTCTACATTTATTGTCCATTCTTATAGTTTCAGTTTGGATTAGTGTGTTGCACAATTATGCATCCACATGATATTATTCTACTTGTTCTGTATGCAGGTAGTCAGACTGTGTCGTGAGCATGGGTTATATGGTGCTCTAGTTTATTTATTTAACCAAGGCTTGAATGATTTCCGTACACCTCTAGAGGAACTTCTATCTGTTATCCAGAACACTACTAGAAAAGATGCTACTTGGTATGTCATACTCTTGCCCATAATCACCTTGCTCGTAGATGAGATAATACTAATAGTAGACAGTATGTTCTCAAGGTATTGATATGTGATTTTAGCATACTGATGTTATTCTGAAGTTCCTGATTGAATATCTGTTCTTTTAAATTGATTAATCAGAATTTGATAATTTTCTTAGCATTAGTTACTCGGCTATCATTGCAGTTTACATGAATCTTCATTCGAAATGCATCTTTATGTTTTCCCTGGGATTTCTCTATGACATGCATGAGAATGAACAAAAATGTTGATACTAACCAAGGAAGTTCACATGCTTTCAAAGGAAGTAGGCAAGAACCACAATAATACTTGGTTAGAGTTGGTTGATTTTGTTTGATATTGCTAGTGGGCTAGTTGTGTATATGCAATTGGTGTTTCTTTTAGAATATTAATAATACAGGAGACCAGTTTCTTACCATATTTTTACTTTAACAGCTACAGAATGCTTGTTTATCTGAAGTATTGCTTCCAGGGCCTAGCATTTCCTCCAGGTTAGTAGATTTACCATTCACGGTATCTTTTTCACTATTTCGTTAATTCTATGCCAGTTTAGTGTTGACCGTAGACTATGTTTCCCCTGTGCTGTTGGGCTTTCGGTGGGCCTAGAACCTTATAAATTATAAAGCGTGTTAGTTAAACTATGTGCTTAAATTGTGATTTTTTAAAATTGAAGACTTCAGATTTATCGTAAGATGCTTCGCGTTGTGTCAGCTTCACGAGACCATCTGCATACCTTCAACAGGATTATGTTCAGAACCAGGAATAATGAACTTGCTGTATAGTATACTCTTATAAGACGATTCAGTTCCATGATATGTTATCACATTATCTACTTTTGCAGGGCATGGAATAATTCCCCGAGCCCAGCTTCATTCAGTGAGAAAAGAACTTCTGCAATTCATGCTTGAAGAGTCTAAAATGCACACTTCTGAAGTATTTAAGGGTTTCAGCTATTCTTCTGGAAAATGCCCAAACATATGCTATCTACTATGGATGGATACGGAAGCTACTCTGGAAGTTGTCAAGTGTGCTTTTGCACAAGAGAATTTTGAACCTACTTCTAGTACTGCTGATACACCTGTGTCCAAGGATGAAGATGATACTAATATTGAAAGCCCAGATAGTCAAAATATCTTGTTACAAAGTTTAGTTGACACCATCATTCATATTGTTGGTTTAGAAAATGAGGCAATCCATTCTATTTTCGTGGGTATCGCTGAGTCAGAAGAATCAAAACTTTGGCCTTCAGTGAATGATTTTGGCTATATAATTGAATTTCTGTCCTTTTTTATTTCCAGTAGAAGGGCAAAGTCATCTCAAAGAGTTCTTAAGCACATTCTTAAATACTTCATGTCATGCAATACTCCATCACATGATGATAAAAAGATGCTAACTCAGAAAGTAGTTCTTCAGCTCTTCAATGTGGTTCCTCAAACTGACTGGAATTCTGATTATGTGTTGCATCTTTGTTTAGATGCCCATTTTCATCAGGTTTGTCACTACTACCCTTTAAAAGTTGACGTGTAGAATATAGCACTGCTGCTCAAAAAGGCCTTTCAGCCTATGATTGTAAATGTTGTTGTTACTATACAGGCATGTGGCAGGATATATACAGCCAGAAATCAAAATTTGTCCGCCTTAGATAGTTACATGAAGGATATAGTGGAACCATACCAAGCTTTTATCTTCATCAGCAAAAAGTTATTTCAGTTGGCAGGTGATGAAGCTTTGTCATTTCGTTCCACAGTAATATCTCGTTTTGCCGAGCTAGTCAATCTAAGCAGGTGAGGTTGCTGATTAATGTTTTAACTGGTATATTCTCCCCCTTCCAGTTTTTTACTTGCTGGTTTGTTTTCCTACTGAATTTGCTCAATTTCTCTCCTGTCACTTCATTTTTTAGGGAGTGCGCATTTATCTTGTTCCTTGATCATTTTCAAAATGAGATCCAGCAAATATTGTCAAAGCTTCGTTCTGCCAAGCGCAGCCACTTTCTTTTCTTGAAAACTGCAATGGAAGTACACTTGTCAGGCAAACTTGACTTCAGCACACTAACTGCCAGGAACTGTGAAATTGTTGAACGTCGGTACTTCTCTGGTGAACTCGAAGATTATCTGCAGAGATTATCAAATTCCCCAAAGTTGTTTGAACACAATCTTGTTTCTATGATTGATGAGTTATTTGAGCCTTATCCGAAGGTACGCTTATCGACAGATTTTTAACATTAGTATATTTCATATGGAGCCTTCTAAACATGATGATATACCTTTGGGTGGAGCCTTCTAAACATGATGATATACCTTTGGGTGGAGCCTTCTAAACATGATGATATACCTTTGGGTGGAGCCTTTAGCCATCAGTGTAGACTGTAGTAGAGCCTTTGACCGCTATACCACTATATTAGCACAAAAAGCTGCACCGAGAGAACAGTCTATCGGCAAATATTAATGGCAGCACAGTGATTTGACATAAGTGTTATATAGAATCAAGAAGCAGTATGTGCTTTGCAAATATGACACCGGCATCAGCTGCTTTTTACTTTTTGGAGCTCTGGTGTCCAATTTTATTATATTTAAAACTGTTGTTCATGAAATCAATACTCTGCAGTTTATTTGTTCCACAGATGTTGCCACTTTTGCGAAGAGGTGCATTATTGACTTCACTAATAACAATGAATGACCTAAAACTCGGAAGTAACATTATGTAATTTGTTAGGTTAAAGTATTATAGTGGTAGCACATGTTCTGTGAGATCATCATCCTCTTTTGTTAACCAAATACACTTCTGTTGCACAGCTTCTGTGTCAGTATGAACCAAGGTCAGTCCTGAAGTTTCTAGAGACTTTTGGTAGCTACAAATTGGGCGAGTGTTTGCAGTTTTGTCTAGATTATGGAGTTACAGATGCTGCTGCATTTCTGCAAGAGGGGGCTGGTGATGCTTTGAGTGCGCTGGCACTTGTTCTAGCTGGACTAGATGAGAAAATTAGCCAGTTTATCACTTCAGTGGAAGATTCGTTTTCTCAGATATCCTCGAAGAGTATCTCTGAAATTGAGCAACCAGCCATTGTTTTAAAAATGAGTGAGGTTCTTTTTCTCGTACCTATTGAAATACTAACCAAGATTTGTATCGTCTATTGCATAGTTGGTAACATATTTGATATTCTCATTAAGGCTCATCCGGTGCTTGATGCGTTACGTTCCTCCATTGGATTGTGCCAAAGGAATTCAGA
The DNA here is from genome assembly GCF_904849725.1 of Hordeum vulgare subsp. vulgare. Lineage (NCBI taxonomy): Eukaryota > Viridiplantae > Streptophyta > Magnoliopsida > Poales > Poaceae > Hordeum > Hordeum vulgare. The sequence goes on from NC_058524.1 coordinate 597,089,280, forward strand.
GTGCTCAGGCCCAGAGAAGTCTCAATTACTTTGGTTTCAACTGCTTGACTCGTAAGTTGTGCTAAGATATACATATATTTCTTACGAGGGGGAACATTTCTCACTGCACTGTATTATCACTTCGTCCTATTATTTGGATCTATGACTAGAGTTTTGATAGTCATTTCTGGTTTCTGTTAGTAGTGATTTGTTATTTAGCAGATGTAATATTGTTCTCATCACTAGTAATACAGCATGGGCATGCTTTGCAAATATGTACCGTTCAACACCTAATGGCACCATCTCTATTTCTCATTGGGTGGGGCATTTGTAGGAGGCCACAGGAGCTGGGTGTGGACAAATGAGAATATAACATAGGATCAGTTAACCTTACTCAACTGATGATTAACTCTCCTGGAACTCTTCTAACTAATGCAGTTATGAGGTAGTTTGCAGGGGTCCAATTTGATATTTGTGAGTCTGGTCGCATTGATGGTTAAGAACATTTGGATCCCACCCAACTTGTACCTTATATAGTTCTATGGATTGTTGCTAGGGATACAATCCTAAAATGTGCTGGCTGCTGATCTTATGCCATTTTGGAAACTAATGGTGTTCAGTTGTCTCAAGGGACGCTTATTGTCAAATACCACTAAAAGATGATTACCTGTATTGTCAGATCCAAGTATGGAGGTTAAATTTAAAGCCACTTAGGTGGGAGGGTTGACGATGATGCAAATCTGTGTTTGACCAGACTCTCTGTAAGACTTATCTATCTTAGTGAAAATGACAGGCAACAGTTACTGCTTGTTCTTGAAAAAAGTGAGTAATCTATCTGTGAGTGAAACTCTAGCAATATTGCAATCGATGCCTTTTTCCATGGTTGAGATTTTAGACAAAAGAATCCAGCAGGCAAAGGCAATTCTTGAAATATTATGTCATGATAAATTAATCCATTAGATTTATGACATGCTATCTAGAAATCTATGATCAACATATAGGCTATAGCTCTCAAGTAGTGTAAAGTATTTTTCGTACTTTTAGCTTGTTGAGATCTATCAGAGATCAACATATAGGCTATAGTGTCAAGTAATGCTGTTATATGTTGTTGATGCAGTTTCTCAGAACCACTGAAAAAGTTGTATGGAAGCAAGGATGTAAATGGAAAAGGTTGTTGGTCTGAGCGGGAGGAAACAACGAATGGATATCCAACAGGCAAAGGATTCTCACAACAGATGTTGATTTCAGCTTATCAAAGGTGTTTGAATACTCTGCGGAGAGTATTCTCGCAATTCGTTGGGGAGATAATCGAGGCAATGGCTGGGTATATACCCCTCCCAGAAATTATGTCAAAGCTTTTATCTGACAATGGGAGTCAAGAATTTGGTGATTTTAAACTTGTCATACATAGAATGCTGTCTATGTATCTTCATCAAAAAAGAATACTGGTACAGATTGAATCCCCTTCCTTTGCCATTTACTTCATAAGTATATCACACACGAAATTTCATGAGAACGCCACCTTTTTGATTATTTTCTTCTGTATTTTATTTAATACTCCCTCCGTCCCATAATATAACAGCGTTTTTTACACTGCACTAGTGTAAAAAACGCTCTTATATTATGGGACAGAGGGAGTAGTAAAAAACCAAGGTCCTCTGATACCTCACTTGCTTGCAGGAAACAGCCAAGTCACTTATCGAGGATGATTCATTCTATACCTTGAGTTCATTAAAGAGAGGGGTTTGTCATGGATTTGCTCCACATACTTTTGTCTGTTGTGTATGCAACTTCTCACTTTCCAAAGAAGGTGCTATTTCAGCAGTTCGAGTGTTCAGTTGTGGACATGCAACCCATCTTCACTGTGAGTCTGAACAAAGCAAATCATCCATTAAGGATTTTCAAGACGGATGTCCAGTTTGTCTCTCGACGAGTGACACGCAATCCTGGAACAGATCACCTATAATATCTGAGAATGGGTTACCTAGGTACCCCGTGGTTGAAAATGAAGTACCATACGGCGTCCATCATAATCACGAGACAGATCATGTTGAGAGATCTCGTGGGCTTCAGCAGATGCCACGGGTAGGAATATTTTGAGATATTTTTTCTCCTAGTATAATAAATTTCTCCGTTGGGACTAGATGCTTGCCAAAAACTTGACTAATGTGATATTCGAAAGCCCTCATCCAATTATAAATTGTGCTATCTCTCTTGTAATGAATAGATGATATTATATCCCTGTTTTAGTCCTCTAAAATGTTATTGCAACAAATGTACTAATATATTGGTTGTAATAACACTTCATATTATCGGACGGAGGGAGTAGATATTATATCAGCTGGGTATGGTTATACCATTAATCTCTTGTATAGGATCATTGTTGCTTATTTGCCTACATATGTGCACGTATTATATTGCCCTTTGGGTGATATTGAACTTTAGTGTCCATGCATTCCAATACTTCAAATTTAATTAACAATAAATCTCGATTAATTTCTAGTTTCTCAATGATGATAAGATGGATATGGCCTATACTCTGTATTTCTATAGTACGTACTTGTTAAAAGTTTTTGCCATGATATTTCCTTTTGCAGTTTGAAATACTGAAAAGTCTCCAGAAAGCTCAGAAGTCTTCATATTTGAACTGTGCCTCCGTTGAAACTTTTTCCGCCAGCCATATATCATGAGAAGGTACATAAGAGAGTAAGTTTGGTGGGAGGTTCCAGCAGATATCAAGTTAGAAGTGAAAACCCACATATGGCACATGAAGGAGCCCCAGAATCAAAAAAGAGAATAAGTTGGGTGGGATAATCCATCAGACATTTAGCTAGAAGTGAAAAACCACGGAAAATATGGCACATGAAGGAGAAGAAATCAGGGAATAGGTTTCTGCCAAAGTCGAGCATAATCGGCAACTCTCTAATTTGCTCGATCAACTGATTAATAAGAGCGTCACATATTGATCTAATCTTGGATTCTTATGTCTATATGCAGGTTCCGACAAGAATCAAGTGCGGTAGACTATGCAACGGTGAAAAGGTGCAAACACCTGGGAAATCTGCTTTGTCCATTCGTGTAATGACCTCAAACTACAGGTCGGCTGCTGCTCCGACTGCTAGAGCGAGGAAAATGAAGTGGGATGTAATTCGTGATAAAGGAGGGAACTGCATGCAATGAAGTTCTGGATATGGTTCAAGATGTACTATCAGCAGAGGCTATGGCTGTGAAACATGGCTTCCTCCTAACTCAATCCTTGGTATCATAATTGAAGTCAGTTCAGATAACTTGGAAGTTCTATCTCGGCCCCTGGAATCGCTTCAACAATTTTCCATGGCATTTATTCCCCGGAAAATGAGTCTGCGAAGGCGCACTATGATCACTCCCACTCCCATAGAGAAGCAAACTCAGTTGCTCATGAACTAGCCAGACTGGTGAAACTTCAAAACTCTTCATTCTGGCTTGATGAGCAACCCCTCTATTATACCCCTTTTAATTAGTGATATAACACTGCTTTCTACTGTACTCCCTCCGTTCTTAAATATAAGTCTTTTTAGAGATTTCACTAGGAGACTACATACGGAATAAAAAGAGTGAATCTACTCTCTAAAGTATGTCTATATACATCCGTATGTAGTCCCTTCATAGAACCTCTAAAAAGACTTATATTTAGGAACGGAGGGAGTATTTAATTTATAAAGAGGCACTTTATGAGGTTAAAAAACATGTGGTAGACTATGTTGGAATTATGACTCCTGCAATATATTCAAATTATTCGAATTACCCGAAAACTAATTATGTTGAAGGACCATGGTTCTGATAGAAGAATAATTTTGTTGGAGGTTGCAGTAGGGCGCTTTTTGTTCCGTCCTTTTTTTCCACCGGGTTTTAGAAGGTTTTTTAACACAATAGAGTCGCAAGCGTTCATATACACGCACACACACTCATCTCTATGAGCATCTTTGAGAGACTGAGCTTGAGAGACTGAGCTGACATATCATCTTGAGATTTACGAAGTTACCGTAGACGCCTCGTCGTCGACGGGCTCCTCCCACTCAGAGCGTATCATCGAATCCTGAAATAAATCCAAAAATAATGCAAGAACCAGGACTTGAATCCTGGTGGGCTATCCAACCACAAATTGTTTTGCGGTTTTGGAAAGGTTCTAAAAGCTTTTTACTCCATGATTTTGTTATTTCTTTATTTTTTCTAAGCATTTCAGTGCATGTTTCACCGATTCTGTTGTGTCTTTTTTGTTTCCTGTTCATTTTTTATATTCTTGAACATTTTTAAAATTCAGGAACTTTTAAATTTGTGAACATTTTAAGTACCCAAAAAAAATCTAAAATTCTTGAACATTTTCAACAAATTAAATATTTGAAATCTTATGTTTGATTTAAATTTTAACATTTTAATTTCTCCTAATACTTTTAAAATTTCCTGAAATTTTCGTATGACAAAGTCCTTTTTTTGGGGACCACTACGCGTCTACCGGTGGACGTGTGCTATACGTCCACTACCTCAATGGCCGTTGAGTCTACGCGTGGGCAGCGTCCGATTGATCTTCTGCAACGTTCATTAATTTCCACAACAACGGTTTTGTTGCAGAAACATTTATAACAGAGATTGTGTTGCAATTTTCACAACAACGGCTTTGTTACAAAAACATTTATAACAAAGATTATGTTTTGCAGAGTTTTTATGCAACATAGGTTGTGTTGCGGAATTTTTGTGCAATAGAGGTTGTATTGCAATAATTTTTGCAACAAATGTATTGTTGTAGATTTTTTTCAAACAAAAGGTATCGACGAATGAAAAGTTTTGCAACATTGATGATGTTGCAGAATCATTCTTGCAACAGTAGAAAAGATGTCGCGGTCAAGACCTTGTGCGACAACTGGCGTGAGACGTGCGTAAGAGGCCCGCTGTGCAGCATGTGCGACGACGCGTGGAAGGTGGCGTCGCGCTCCGAGCGACGACGACGACGCCTTGCGGTTGCTGATGACCCACAAGTATAGGGGATCTATCGTAGTCCTTTCGATAAATAAGAGTGTCGAACCCAACGAGAAGCAGAAGGATCTGACAAATGGTTTTCAGCAAGGTAATATCTGTAAGCACTGAAATTATCGGTAACAAGTAGTTGTGTGACAAGATGATTCGTAGCAAGTAGCAAGTACCAAAAGTAACAACGATGCAGCAAAGTGGTACAATCCCTTTTGTAGCAAGGGACAAGCCTGGACAAAGCCTTATAGGAGGTAAAGCGCTTCCGAGGAAACATGGGAATTTCTGTCATGCTAGTTTTCATCATGTTCATATGATTCACGTTCGCTACTTTGATAGTTTGATATGTGGATGGACCGGCGTTTGGGTACTGCCCTTACTTGGACAAGCATCCCACTTATGATTAACCCCTCTCGCAAGCATCCGCAACTACGAAAGAAGAATTAAGACAAAGTCTAACCGTAGCATTAAACTAGTGGATCCAAATCAGCCCCTTACGAAGCAACACATAAACTAGGGTTTAAGCTTTTGTCACTATAGCAACCCATCATCTACTTACTACTTCCCAATGCCTTCCTCTAGGCCCAAATAATGGTGAAGTGTTATGTAGTCGACGTTCACATAACACCACTAGAGGAAAAACAACATACAACACATCGAATTATCGAACGAATACCAAATTCACATGACTACTTCTAGCAAGACTTATCCCATGTCCTCAGGAACAAAAGTAACTACTCATAAAGCATAATCATATTCATGACCAGAGAGGTAATGAGTAGCATCAAAGATCTGAACATATAATCTTCCACCAAGTAATCCAACTAGCATCAACTACAAAGAGTAATTAACACTACTAGCAACCTTACAAGTACCAACCGGATTCGCGAGACGGAGATTGGTTACACGAGATGAACTAGGGTTTGGAGATGAGATGGTGCTGATGAAGATGTTGATGGTGACGAGTCCCCTCCGATGAGAGGAGTGTTGGTGATGACGATGGCGACGATTTCCCCCTCCGGAAGGGAAGTTTCCCCGCCAGGATCTTCCTGCCGGAGCTCTAGATTGGTTCTGCTCAAGTTCCGTCTCGCGGCGGTGGCGAATCCTCCGAAAAGCCTCCTCTTGATTTTTTCTAGAATGAAACCCTTCTTGTAGCAAAAGAGGGGAGCCAGAGGGCCAGCTGGGAGTCCACAAGCCCCCCAGGCGCGGGCAGGGGGGAGGCCGCGCCTAGCAGGCTTGTGGCCTCCTGCTGGCGCCCCTCTGGTACTTCTTCGGCCTAGTATTTTTTATAAATCGCAAAAAAAATCCTCGTTGATTTTCACAGATTTTGGAGTTGCGCAGAATAGGTATCTCAAACTTGCTCCTTTTTCAGGTCAGAATTCCAGCTGCCGGCATTCTCCCTCTTTATGTAAACCTTGCAAAATAAGAGAGAAAAGGCATAAGTATTGTACCGTGAAGTGTAATAACAGCCCAGAAAGCGATAAATATCAACATGAAAGCATGATGCAAAAAGGACGTATCAACTCCCCCAAGCTTAGACCTCGCTTGTCCTCAAGGGAAAGCCAAGATCAATAAATATGCCCACATGTTTAGGGAGAGAGGTGTCGACAAAACAAGATACGGACATGCAAGCATCATGATCATGAGCAGAACAACAACACCATCATATCATCTCTTATGCTAAAGTGATAATTCCTTCGCAAGGTAAAGTATGGATCAAGAGCCTTACCGAGAATTAACAACCGATAGCCTTTAGTCATTGAAGCAATTGCAATTTATCACAACATCGGAAAGAGTCAAATAAGAGCTTGTAAAGAAAATCCACATACTCAATCATCCTTTTGTCTTCTACAATTGCTACAACTCACGTGGTACTCATGAGATCAAAGTTTCAGTCGAACAGAGAGAAAGATAGGGGCTTATAGTTTCGTCTCCCAACTATTTACCTCAAGGGTAATGTCAACAATAATAATTCATGAATACTTACTTCCAAACTGACATATGAATATAGATCTTTCCCTAGCATATGACGTTAGCCAAGATAAAGGCGAAATAAGGAATTGGTGTAGATCACCATGACTCTTTCAAGGGCAAAAAGTAAAGATACAAGATATGCCCTTCGCAGAGTGAAGCAGAGGTTGTCATGCGCTTTTGAGGTTTGGATGTGTGTCCTCTTAGTGTGGAGGAACGTCACTTTATATTGCCTCCTGTGATAAAGAACTTTATTATGCAGTTTGTCGCTTTTATGTCTTCCTCATCATAGGTTCGTACAAAGCTTATTTTCCACACACTAATAGATCATACATATTAGGGAGCATTTTTTATTGCTTGCACCGATGACAACTTACTTGAGGGGTCTTATTCAATCCATAGGTAGATATGGTGGACTCTCATGGCAAAACTGGGTTGAAGGTTTATGGATGCACAAGTAGCATCTCTACTTGGTGCGGGAGTTTTGGCTAATATGAGGTGGAAGCAATCGTCACATGCTAAGGGGTCTCTAGTCATATAACATTGTTCGGAACCAAGCAAACACGATTCATTATGTTGTCTTCCTTGTCCAACATCTACTTCTAAGCATGCAATAGTTTAGTGAGTGTTCACAATCATAGATGGTGTCAAAGATGATATATTTATATGTCAACCTCTCCTTCTTTATCACTTCCTATTAATTGCAGCAATGACCAAGGTCTACATTTGTCTACCCTCAACAAGTTTCAATCAACATTCTTTTTATATGTGAAGCCATCACTTCCCATAAGATCATTACATGATCTTTCATGCTTTTGTTCTTTTCTCATTCTTTTGATCATGGCATGAAGCAAGGCCCTTAACTAAAACACTCTTTATTATATGGCTCACGAGCTCAAATACATCGGGGGTGACACAAAGCAAAACTCAAGCCTTAAACACTAAGAACTTTATTTCTACTAGAGAAAGAGAAAACCAAAAAGGAACAAACTAAAACAAAGGTAAAGGCAAAAGATGTGATGGTGATACGATACCGGGGCAACTCCCCCAAGCTTGGCACAAGCCAAGGGGAATGCCCATACCCATGCTTAGTTGTCTTCCTTTGGAGGTGATGGTGGTGGAGTTGTTGCAGAGGTCTTGAACTTGTTTAATTTCCCCTTGAGCATACAATTCTGCTCCTTCCGATCATTAGTTTCCTCTTCAAGCCTCAACACCCTTTGGCATAATTCTTGCTTATTCTCCTACAAAAGACGAGAAGGGATAAACAAAATCTTAGGTTTCTTCCTTGAGTCAGGGAGGCTCGACTTCTTGAACTCCACATGTGTGTCTCCAGGTGGGGGTAGAGGAGCCTCCTCTTCATCGAAACTTGTTCCTTCCTTCCCCTTGGGATCATAATATTCTTCGTCATCAGTGGTCCAACCATAATGATCCAAGTCCCCATAGACCTTGGGGTTAGCAAGGTAATCGGCCACATAGCTCTCCCCCTCTGAATCTTGAGAAGACATCTTGCCCTAAATCTGCGTGATACGAGGGTCAAACCTTTCAGGAGAATATATAATGATTTTTTTCCGACCAGAAGGAGTACTCCGCAAGAAAACGGAGTCCGGGAGGCACACGAGGTGGTCACAAGCCCCCAGGCGCGGCCAGGGGGTGGCTCGTGCCTGGCAGGCTTGTGGCCTCCTGGTGCGCTTTCCGGACTGCTTTAAATTTTTCTATTTTTTCAAAAATTCCAAAACGGAGAAAAATTCCTACTGGAAAAGTTTTGGAGTCTGTTTACTTACCGAATCACATACCTCTTCGTTTTCGAAGTCTGAAACAGGCTGATAAATATCCCTTAGGTACTCCTCCGGAGTTATGGTATTGATAATATTGCTTTGAACATTTATGGGAGTACCTCAGATATAATGCTTGATTCTCTGCTCATTTACCACTCTCGGACAATTACCTTCCGTGTTGTTGATCTTGATAGCACCGGAACGATATACTTCCTCAACAATATAGGGACCTTCCCATTTAGAGAGAAGCTTGCCTGCAAAAAATCTTAAACGAGAATTATATAGCAAGATATAATCACCTACATTGAACTCACACTTTTGTATCCTTTTATCATGCCACCTCTTAACCTTTTATTTGAACAACTTGGCATTCTCATATGCCTGAGTTCTCCATTCATCAAGCGAGCTAATATCAAATAACCTCTTCTCACCAGCAAGTTTGAAATCAAAGTTGAGCTCTTTGATTGCCCAATAAGCTTTATGCTCTAGCTCAAGAGGTAAATGACATGCTTTACCGTACAGCATTTTGTACGAAGACATGCCCGTGGGATTCTTATAGGCAGTTCTATAAGCCCACAGTGCATCATCGAGCTTCTTAGACCAATTCTTTCTAGACCTATTGACAGTCTTTTGCAGAATTAGTTTAATCTCTCTATTGCTTAGCTCTACTTGACCACTGGACTGAGGGTGATACGGAGACGCAATTCTATGGTTGACATCGTACTTAGCAAGCGTCTTACGGAAAACACCATGAATGAAATGTGAACCACCGTCGATCATCAAATACCTAGGGACTCCAAATCTTTGGAAAATAACTTCTTTAAGCATCCTGATAGAAGTGTTGTGATCAGCACTACTGGTTGGGGTAGCTTCTACCCACTTAGTAACGTAATCAACAACAACTAGGATATGAGTATACCCGTTGGATTTTGGAAAAGGTCCCATATAATCAAAGCCCCAAACATCAAATGATTCAATGACAAGTGAATAATTCATAGGCATTTCCTGACGTTTACTGGTATTACCTATTCTTTGACATTCGTCACAAGACAAGACAAACTTACGGACATCCTTGAAGAGAGTGGGCCAATAAAAACCTGATTGCAATACCTTGTGTGCAGTTCTATCTCCCACATGGTGTCCTCCGTAGGCCTCGGAGTGACACTTCTGTAGGATTTGTACCTGTTCATGTTCAGGTACACAACGTCTAATAACACCATCTACTCCTTCCTTATAAAGGTGAGGATCATTCCAAAAGTAATGTCTCAAGTCAAAGAAGAATTTCTTCTTTTGCTGGTATGTGAAACTAGTTGGTATATATTTGGCAACGATATAGTTTGCATAATCAGCATACCACGGTGTACTACGTGAAGCATTGATGACATTCAATTGCTCATCAGGAAAGCTATCATCAACAGGTTGTGGGTCATCAAGAACATTCTCCAACCTAGACAAGTTATCTGCTACTGGGTTATCAGCACCCTTCCTATCGACAACATGCAAATCAAATTCTTGTAGCAAGAGAACCCATCTGATAAGTCTAGGTTTAGTGTCTTTCTTCTCCATGAGGTACTTAATAGCAGTGTGATCAGTGTGAATAGTGACTTTGGAATCAACTATATAAGATCTGAACTTTTCACATGCAAACACGACTGCTAAAAATTCCTTTTCCGTAGTAGCATAGTTTCTCTGGGCACTGTCTAGAGTTTTACTAGCATAGTGAATAACATTCAACTTCTTGTCAACTCTTTATCCTAGAACAGCACCAACAGCATAATCACTAGCATCACACATGATTTCAAAAGGTAAGTTCCAATTAGGTGGTTGAACAATAGGTGCAGTTATCAAGGCTTTCTTAAGTATTTCGAAGGCTTCCTCACAATCATCGTCAAAAACAAAAGGAATATACTTTTGCAAGGGATTGGTAAGAGGCCTAGAAATCTTAGAGAAGTCTTTAATGAACCTTCTATAGAAACCAGCATGACCAAGGAAACTTCTTATACCTTTGATATCTGTGGGGCATGGCATTTTCTTGATCGCATCAACTTTAGCCTTATCGACTTCAATACCTCTTTCAGAAATTTTATGTCCTAAGACGATGCCTTCATTAACCATAAAGTGACACTTCTCCCAATTCAAGACAAGGTTGGTGTCCTTACATCTCTGCAAGACTTGATCAAGGTTGCTGAGGCAATCATCAAAAGAAGACCCGTAGACGGAGAAGTCATCCATGAAAACCTCAACAATCTTTTCACAAAAGTCAGAGAATATAGCCATCATACATCTTTGAAAGGTAGCAGGTGCATTACATAAGCCAAAAGGCATACGTATGTAAGCAAAGGTACCGAAAGGGCATGTGAAAGTGGTTTTCTCCTGATCAGCTTGTGCAACTTGTATTTAGGAAAAAACCATAATAACCATCTAGAAAGCAGAAGTGTGTGTGTTTAGACAGACTTTCTAGCATTTGGTCGATAAAAGGCAAAGGGTAATGATCTTTCCTAGTGGCTTTATTCAATTTCCTAAAATCGATCACCATCCCATAGCCAGTAATAATCCTCTGCGGGATCAATTCATCCTTATCATTAGGGACAACGGCAATACCTCCCTTCTTAGGGACGCAATGCACCGGACTTACCCAATCACTATGAGCAAAAGGATAGATAATACCTTCTTCCAGAAGCTTTAGTATTTCTTTTCTTACTACCTCTTTCATCTTAGGATTTAATCTCCGTTGATGATCAGCAACTGGCTTGGAATCAGGATCAGTTTTAGTCTTGTGCTGGCATAGAGTAGGACTAATGCCCTTAAGATCATCAAGAGTATATCCAATAGCACCACGGTGCTTTCTCAGAGTTTTTAGTAACTTCTTCTCTTCATGCTCTGATATGCTAGCACTAATAATAACATGATATATCCCTTTTTCATCAAGATAAGCATACTTAAGAGTATCAGGCAACTGTTTAAGCTCGAACACAGGATCACCCTTTGGTGGGGGTGGATCCCCAAGTAGTTCAACATGCAAATTATCCTTAAGGATTGGATATTGTTCTAAGAGAACTCTATCTATCTCATCCCTTTCATCCATATGCATATCATTTTCATGCTCAAGCAAGTATTGCTCTAAAGGATCAGTAGGAGGCACGGCAATAGAAGCTAAGGCAATAGTTTCATCCTTACTAGGCAACTCTTTTCCATGAGGTTGTCTACCAAACTTGGAGAAATTGAACTCGTGTGACACACCTTCAAAGCCAACAGTGACAGTTTGCTTCTCACAGTCAATATGAGCATTGACAGTATTGAGAAAAGGTCTATCAAATATGATGGGACAAAAGTTATCTTGTGTGGTAGCAAGAACGAGGAAATCAGCAGGATACTTCGTTTTACCACACAAGAATTCAACATCCCTTACAATTCCCACAGGGCAGATAATATCTCTATTGGCAAGTTGAATAGTGACATCAATGGGTTCTATCTCGACAGGTGCAATCTCGTCTTTGGTTTCATCATATAAGGATTGAGGTATTGCACTAACACTAGCACCCACATCACATAAACCATGATAACAATGATCTCCTATCTTAACAGAAACAACAGGCGTGCTAACAAGAGGCCTATGTTTGTCTCTAGCATGTGGTTTAGCAATTCTAGCAGCATCTTCATAGAAGTGAATATCATGGTCATCAACATTGTCGGACAGGAGATCTTTGATAATAGCAATGCTAGGTTCAACTCTAATTTGCTCAGGGGGTGTAGGTGTTCTAATGTAGCCCCTACGTATCACAGTTGAAGCTTTAGAATGATCCTTTATCCTAACAGGGAAAGGTGGTTTCTCAATGTAAGCACTGGGAACAATAGGATCATTATAGGCAATGACTTTCTCTTTAACTGGAGTGGGTTTAACTACATTGACTTCTAAGGGAGGATGATATTTAAACCACTTATCTTTGAGGAGATCAATATGAGCAGCAAATGATTCACACAATGAAGCTACTATCTCAGAGTCAAGTCCATACTTAGCGCTAAAATCACAAAAAATATTTGTTTCAAAAAAGGATTTAACGCAATCAAACTTGAAATTCATACCTGACTCCTTACCTTCATCAAGCTCCCAATCTTCAGTGTTGCGTTTAATTCTCTCCAATAAATTCCATCTGAATTCAATATCTCTCTTCATAAAAGAACCGATACAAGAAGTGTCAAGCATGGTGCGATCATCATGAGAAAGCCGAGCATAGAAGTTCTGAATGATAATTTCTCTCGAGAGCTCATGGTTGGGGCATGAATATAACATTGATTTAAGCCTCCCCCAAGCTTGAGCGATGCTTTCTCTGTCACGAGGCCAAAAATTATAAATATAATTCCGATCACGATGTACTAGATGCATAGGATAAAACTTTTGATGAAATTCCAATTTCAACCGATTGTAGTTCCATGATCCAGTATCATAACATAGCCTATACCATGTCAACGCCTTATCCCTCAAAGATAAGGGAAAGACCTTCTTCTTGACCTCATCCTCGGGAAAACCTGCAAGCTTAAATAAACCACAAACTTCATCTATATAGATTGGATGCAAGTCTGGATGTGATGTTCCATCTCCTGTAAAAGGATTAGCCAACAGTTTCTCAAGCATACCCGAAGGAAATTCATAGCAAATATTTTCAGTAGGTGCAGCAGGTTGAGGAGCAACTCTTTGTGCTTCCGTTCGAGGTGAAGATACCCCGAACAAGCCCCTCAAAGGATTAGTTTCCATAGTGACAAGTGACAATAAATTTCAGCACACTATATAAACGTTTCCTTACCAAATTCCACTTACCAAAGGCGCTTCACTCCCCGGCAACAGCGCCAGAAAAAAGTCTTGATGACCCACAAGTATAGGGGATATATCGTAGTCCTTTTGATAAATAAGAGTGTCGAACCCAACGAGGAGCAGAAGGATCTGACAAGTGGTTTTCAGCAAGGTAATATCTGCAAGCACTGAAATTATCGGTAACAAGTAGTTGTGTGGCAAGATGATTCGTAGCAAGTAGCAAGTAACAAAAGTAACAACGGTGCAACAAAGTGACCCAATCCCTTTTGTAGCAAGGGACAAGCCTGGACAAAGCCTTATAGGAGGTAAAGCACTCCCGAGGACACATGGGAATTTCTGTCATGCTAGTTTTCATCATGTTCATATGATTCGCGTTCGCTACTTTGATAGTTTGATATGTGGGTGGACCGACGCTTGGGTACTGCCCTTACTTGGACAAGCATTCCACTTATGATTAACCCCTCTCGCAAGCATCCACAACTACGAAAGAAGAATTAAGACAAAGTCTAACCATAGCATTAAACTAGTGGATCCAAATCAGCCCCTTATGAAGCAACGCATAAACTAGGGTTTAAGCTTTTGTCACTATAGCAACCCATCATCTACTTACTACTTCCCAATGCCTTCCTCTAGGCCCAAATAATGGTGAAGTGTTATGTACTCGACGTTCATATAACACCACTAGAGGAAAAACAACATACACCACATCGAATTATCGAACGAATACCAAATTCACATGACTACTTCTAGCAAGACTTATCTCATGTCCTCAGAAACAAAAGTAACTACTCACAAAGCATAATCATATTCATGACCAGAGAGGTAATGAGTAGCATCAAAGGTCTGAACATATAATCTTACACCAAGTAATCCAACTAGCATCAACTACAAAGAGTAATTAACACTACTAGCAACCTTACAAGTACCAACCGGATTCGCGAGACCGATATTGGTTACAAGAGATAAACTAGGGTTTGGAGATGAGATGGTGCTGATGAAGATGTTGATGGTGACGAGTCCCCTCCGATGAGAGGAGTGTTGGTGATGACGATGACGATGATTTCCCCCTCCGGGAGGGAAGTTTCCCCGGCAGGATCTTCCTCTCGGAGCTCTAGATTGGTTATGCTCAAGTTCCGCCTCGTGGCGGCAGCGAATCCTCCGAAAAGCCTCCTCTTGATTTTTTCTGGAACAAAACCCTTCTTGTAGCAAAAGAGGGGAGCCAGAGGGCCAGCTGGGAGCCCACAAGCCCCCCAGGCGCGGCCAGGGGGGAGGCCGCGCCTAGCAGGCTTGTGGCCTCATGCTGGCGCCTCTCTGGTACTTCTTCGACCCAGTATTTTTTATAAATCCCAAAAAAAATCCTCGTTGATTTTCACGGCTTTTGGAGTTGCGCAGAATAGGTATCTCAAACTTGCTCCTTTTTCAGGCCAGAATTCCAGCTACCGACATTCTCCCTCTTTATGTAAACCTTGCAAAATAAAAGAAAAAAGACATAAGTATTGTACCGTGAAATGTAATAACAGCCCAAAAAGCGATAAATATCAACATGAAAGCATGATGCAAAAAGGATGTATCAGTTGCCGCAGCGTTGGGGGCCTTGGCGGCGCCCCGTTGCCGTGGGCCGCAGGCGCGGGCTTGGGCTCCACGGTGGCCGCTACGAGAGCTCTCGGATTCTCTCATTACGCCGGCGCTGGCAACCAGCCCCGAGATTGGGAGGCGAGTGAGGGCGCACCGCCTGCCCTGCTCTCTCTGTCGGCTCTCTCTTCCCCTCTCCTTCCTCTGTTTCGGGTTGAAACCTTGGGGATTCGCCTTTGGGTTGTGTCTCTCTCGGCTATAGATAAGAGAAACAGAAGGCGGTATGGGGACCCCCCCCAAAGGCACATGTCGGACAAACAAGACGGCTGATGGATTGTTAGGAATCATCCGGTGGATTACAACAGTTTTCCTTTTTTTTTTTAACACACAAAGTCGTTTTTTCTAAGAAACAAAGTCGGCTAAAAAACCGCGCCCAAGAACAGATGGGCTGGCCTAGCCCAGCTCAGGTTGCGATATTTCTGGTTGCCCAGCGCGAACACGAGCTCCGCTGGGCTTTGCCGTTCCCGTGGCAGGCAGTCCTCACCTCCGCCACGCTCGACTCCGGCGTGCGGCGACCCCCGGCGCCTAACCGCCGGTCCACGGACCTCGCCTGGACGCTTCGCCTCCGCCCCGTGCGCGATCTGGCGCGGGCCGCCGTATAGGGCGTGCCTGGCTGCCTCCGCCGTCTTCTCCGCACGGCCTACGTACTCGACGACAGCAGCTCTGTCCCGACTGCGCCTGCGCGCGCCCTCATCCCCGACGCCGCCTGACTTGCGGCGCCCTCGGCTGCTCCCGCAGTCCTCCCTTAGCCGCGGCGCTCGTCCACCTCTCCCCGAGCTTTCGCAGGTAGACGCCGCCCGGCATCCCCATCGTCTCCTCGAGCTCAGGCGCACGCAAGCTGTTCGATTCATTGACCCAACGGATGTTTTATCTTTTTGTGGGCGAGAGCGCTGTCGCGAAATGGCCTCACGGATAGATGTTGCTACGGAATTGAGCCACGGTGCCGTTTGCGTGCGTGTTGTCAAATGAACCCTCCTAATGATGTGTTAGATGTTTGTTTGTGGTTTGTTCTTGCATAGTCTGCTGTCGTTGCTTCTACCCTCAGTTCTTGCTTCCGTATAATCTTCTATGTAAAGGATTAAGTTCTTGCTTACATTCAGAATTTGTGGTTTGTGGTTTGTATGATCTTCTACGTAATGATTCAGTTCTTGCTTCCATATAATCTGCTTCTCTAATCCCTTCTTGTATAACCTGCTCTGTAATGATTCAGTTTCTGCTTCCATATTCTGTTCCTGTATAATCTGCTCTGTAATGATTCTGTTCTTGTGAATAGTTGCAGTTTGGAGTGTGCTGGGTTCAGGATCAACCTTGCTCCCCCTTGACACTCAACCAAGTTGCTGTTCCGCTTAACGGCGACACGCATCTCCGCCGCTCTCCTTAATTCCACGGGACTGGAGTGCCCTCTTCCCAAACGCAGGTGATTAGCTCACCACCCAAACTGGCCGTGGTTTGTCTCTTCATAAATCTAACCTTGGCGCTCAAGTCTTGCTTGTATTCGTGTCTACAGCCGCATTTCTCACCGCTGTCGCTGGAACCTGCTGCTCTGTGCGTTCGCCTTCCAGCGATAACATGTATGTGCTTTTCTTACTTGTTTTCCTTCATTTAAGCTGGTCGCCGAAGCAATTCAATATGGACAGCTTGCTGCTTTGTTCAGTTGACCTGACTTGACAACGGAGCACCATGCCGGACAGGAGAGGAGTGACTCTGCTGGAGGACCTGCCTGAGGTAATCATTGATGAGATACTCAAGCGATTGCCGCCCAAGGATGCCGGCCGCTGCCGTGCTGTCAGTACGTCGTGGCGCAGTATCACCTCCACGCCTGAATTTATGCTTGAAAACCACCGGCACCAGCCATCGCTTCCCATCATCGACGGGCGTGGGCAGCCTGCCAGTTTCGTCCTCTTCCGAGGAGCTGACACCGACGCCTCCAATCAACAGCTCTGGCCCTTCATCCCAGGTCTCAAACACTACAATTTAAAGCCTTCGCTCGTAGTCACCTGTGATGGCTTCCTCATCCTGCTACAGCAAAACAAATTCTACATCTACAACCCGGTCATGCGCAAGCGTGCTCTCCTACCGTACCCTCAAGCTGGGAAAAACGAGTGCAGCAACATAATTGGTTTCTACCGGCACCAGCTAACTGGAGAATACAGGTTGCTCTGGACCACATTCCGTCCTCTGTCGGTGGTTAAATACAGCTTATACATTCTCACAGTGGGATCATATGCGAGGCACGTCAGAGTCAGAATGCCAACAGTCTTGTCACCTTCCGCAGAACATAAGTTACTGGAGGCACTGCGCTATTCGAACTATTGTCCACCACCAGTCCACCTTGGTGGCAGCCTGCACTGGTGTCCTTTTTCTGTTTGTAGTGTCTCCGACATTACTGGAGGCAGCGGAGACATTGTTGTGTTCGACACAGAAGCAGAGTCATTCCGATGGATGCGCAGTCCTGACCAGGCGTACCCTAATAGGAAGTTATTCGACATGAATGGGACGCTTGGTTTCTGGGGCAGCTCAATCAAGGGTGATGCAGGAGGTTGTTTGAGCTTCACCGCTTTGGATATTTGGGTGATGCAGGATTACAAGGCCGGAATCTGGGCCTTCAAATACCGGATTGACCTGTCAAAGGTTGAGGCATCACGGCAACTTTATTTGACTTCTTGCAAAGGGAAAAAGAAAACAACGCTTCATTCAACAGTGCAATGGTTCAATGATATGGCTGTGCTTAACGAGCGTGAGCTGCTGATCATGTTTAATGATAAACATGTGTTGCGCTGCGATACTGATGGCAAGGTCTTAGGTTTGGTGAAAATTGGAAAGAGACAATACTGTATGTCGCTTACTCCCCACCGCTTCCAAGAGAGCATTATTCCAATTCCATCCGTCCCATGAGTTGCCAGAAGATGAGGAACCTTGTTCTCCACGGGGTGTCTCTGAATGTTCAAGACTCCTTGCTGGTTTGCTTTGCCATTGGGCTCAGACCTTGTTTTCTCTTTTCAGTTATTATTGCTAAGAAGCAACAATGGCAATGTCATGATGAGATCTTCGGTGATTGTCAAAAAACAAAATGATGAGATCTTCGGTCTTCCTCGTGTTGTTTGCGTGAATGCTTTTGGCTGACAGGGATGCGCCCTAGCATTTCCTTAGATGTTAGTTACTGCATTTTTAATTGTGGAAATTATATTGTTAGCCTGGATCTCTCCTTGCAAGGCTGGTAGTTTGATCTTTGTTGTTCACAATGTAAACTCTTAGGTACTACTTGTTGCTTATAGGCTATAGCACTCGGTTGATCCTGCTGCTTGTGTCAACGTGTTTTCATCGAGGACATGCTTGTGTCAACGTGTTTTCATCGGGGACATGCTTGCATATATAGCTGCGTGTGTCTAGTGCTGCAAGCTATGATGGAAGAAAGAACCTCTATGCACGTTGGTCATGTGTCAGGAGTATTGGCTGGAGCTTAATTTGCTTGCTGCTTTTTTCATGTACCAGGATTTGACATGTCTTTTTTGGGTAGTAACGATCGACTTGAAGATGTGCTGATCTGGAGCTGGGTGTTGCTCAGCTTGCCTTTTTCTTTCTTTTTGAAGCATTGTGTTGGTATGGCTGTTTGCATTCTTGATGCTTTGTCATTGACTTGTTGCAGAGGCCGGGTTTATCTTTTTTGCATCAGCTTGATACTAAATGCACCCGCAAAAGAAAAGAAAAGTCTGATACTAAATCAGCAACAATTGATATAGATCAGAGTGAGTGTTATTTTTTCCCAAAAATAATAAGCTCCAACGTTTCTGTACATTTTGTTGTGCGGTTGTACATGTTGTTCATTCATTTTCTTCTTATTATTATTAGATTTTGTTTACACTAAGGAGGCGGTAGCCAAGATGGTGTATTGGAATAAGGTTTCTTAGGTCTCATCCTATCTTGACGACGTCTGATACGACGAAGACGAAGGGTTTGTGTATCTAGATCTTTTAGCTCGTTTGATATCATATATGGGTGTGTACTTCAAGGAAAGCAATTGGATGGCCAGGTCCAGTTTCTCAAATCATCTAGACCGGGGATGATAGATTGCAAGCATGTCTTCTCTAGGGTAAGCTCCGACGATGGTTCTTTAATAACTTCTACTAAGTCTCGTCTCAAGGGTTGGGTAGTTATTGTGGTCTTTAAAACCTGACACGTCGAAGTCTCACAAGCGTGTTTGGAGTATTTTTATGCGGGGACTCTTTCCTTTACTATTGATCTAATATAGTTTCGGATTTTTATCATATATGCCATCTGTTGTGTCCTATTACTAGATTTTTCCATCAGTACAGATAGTAAGGGTTCGTTTGGAATCCCACCAGCTCCGGAGAGCTGCGGAGCCGGTAAAGTAACGCTCCGCAAGTATTAACTAAAACTCCACCTACTCCCAGAGTGGAGCTGTGGAGCGGAGTACCTCCGAACGAGGCCTAAGCCCCCAGGAAATCATGCGCTCTCAACGATGTGGGGGGTGTATACGACGCTGTTGTCCATGATTGTTTGTTGGTTCAACGCCGTGTCCTTTCCCTTGAAGCTGCAAGGCCGGGTCTCAGCATCTGTGCACCGAGGTGTGGGCCAACAAGTAATTTGCTCTCCATAATTTATTTCACTTCCCGTTGCGCACTCACATCTTCCTCCACGCAATCTTTCTTTCCCCTCGCCGCACGGAAGGAGGCCACGCCGCGGGTTTAGCAGGTGGCGGGCGCCTCACCCGTGACGTCGCAGGAAGGTGGCGGGCGGAGCAGGACGGCCGCGGCTGCCTCTGCGACAGCGCAGCTGGTGGCGGCGCAGCTGGCGGCGGCGACGACAGGACAGAGTGACGTCGAATGGCCCAGTTAGAACACTAGGATTCATTTGGGAACGTTGTTGCGCGGTCCCACATCTAAGCTCCGGACCCACATCCACGCTGTCCCATGTGTAAACTTTAGACCCAAAACACTAACACCAATAGACGGAATGGACTCAAAACTGTCCGTTTGACCTCGTCATAGTAGTTGCGCACAATCTAGGGGTAAAACTAAGGGCAAAACTGAGCACATGGACACCACTGAAGGCAAAATGATAATTAACCCTTTTTTTAAGTACTCTGCCTATCTTAATGCACGGACGTCCCGTGTTGGATCAGCCGGCTGTTTCCAAGATTTTTTCATATGATTTTTGTGACATGCATTAACATTTTGCTCTCTAGAATTCATTAGTAAGAGCTATATCTGTATCTAGATTAAACTACGGTAAATCTGTTTCCTCAAAAAATAGGATTGCAGATCATATTTTTGCTAAGTTGCATGGAGATATGCAGGTTGTAAATTACTCTAAATACATTATGTCCAGTCCATCACCATCACCCAAATATACGAGCTTTCATAGAATAAGTTACTGTCCTGAAGATCTTTGGCTCGCCCACATGGACCTCATCATCACCAAAACACCAACCTGCAAAGGCATCAAAAGGAACATAAACTATGCTTGCTCAAACATAGAGGTAATTTGGCCATCTGCAGTTGCTAGCTCCATTCAATCTACACAGAATCTGTTAACCCATTGCATGTCCAGAAATAATATCGAAACGCATGAATCAGGGTAGCACACACCAACGTCATTCAGGTGTTGGCAATTAATTAACCTATATAATACACAGAAGGCAGATCGATATCAATGGTCTGCCAGATCGATGGGATTTTCTGAATTTTATTCCCAATTTCAACGACAAGGTGTTCACAAGAACTCCCAGTATACTCAGAGTGATTCACACACAACACTTGTGTGGCAGCAGCTAGATGGGACAATCATGTTTGCTCACATTCATGTCAGTATCACCTTGTCAATTCTCTCCATCAACGAGCACAAATCCACTGTAGACCATTTAGCACAAAATTACATCGAAGGAGGTGGAAATGTAAGTAAATAGATGCCCAAAGCATATACAGAGGTACATAGGCAGGTTTTAAATTTTATTGAAAGACGACATATGGTAGTACTAGTAGACTTCAAACAGATACAATACCATGGACCATCAAACCTTGGCCCTGCGACGCCTCAAGTTTTTCTCCCACGCGCGGTCTTGAGAAGGTCAATCACCACCAGTGGGCAGCTTGCCTCGAGGTGTTTAAAACCCTCCGTCGCCAACACATCATCAAGAGCGGCAGAGGTTCTGATAATGAAATCAACACACCTCGCCTTTAGCTCCGGGCAGTTGTGCTGCTCGGCTAAAGCCAAAGCTGTCGCTGCCGTGTCGACGTTGATGCCACCAGAGAGCTCGCGGGCGCAGATGAGCTTGAGCCTGTCCAGTCCATACCTGTCAGCAGCAGCAAGCAGATGCTGAGCCATCACCGTCGCCGCCTCCGCAACCACGTCCTCCTGCTGTTCGAACTCTGGAACAGAGTCGGTGTAGACGGCATCCGCGTCCACCTCCGCCTGCTGTCTGAATTCCGGCACAGCGTCGGTGTAGATGAACTGAAGAAGGGCCTTGAACACCTCACCCTCCATGTCCTCGATCTCCACACTCTGCGAGGACTTCTCCTTCATGTTTCCAAAGAACTCAGCCATGAAGACAGGGGACCTTGCAGCGAGGATGAGCTTGTGCGCAGCGAAGGATTGGCCGGACACGAGAAACATGACGTCTGCTCCGGTCTCGCTCTCAAGAAGGTCAGCAAATTGCAGGTGCAAGTTAGATGATGGCAGATGCAGTTCTTCAAGTGGGGCTGTTACATCTGGTAGTTCCTTGAGAACGTCAAGGGTGCATTGCACGGTAAAAGAATCATCCTTGACATAACCCGATGCTTCAAACTCATCTTCATTCATCAGAACAACTGTATACGAGGTGTCTTGGGGCTTTCTGAACGTTAGAGACCGACGATCTTCTCTAGATGGTTTAAATACTCCTCTTGGATCTACCAAGCAGCAGCGCAGTATCGTCCTAACAGCACCCGCGCGGGCTTCACTGAGGAAGATAAGGTGTAGCGTCACACATCTAACATTCATACGATTGGGATTCCCGGCCCTTGGATATATACGGATTTCCCACTCATACCCATCGACTTTCCATCTGGATTTAAAGCAATGGTCGCTGCTGATGTCTGTGGTCAAGCTATAGCCCTTGAACTTGAGCAGACGCACTGAGCGCACGACATCGGTGAGGTTTGTGCAGGCCTTTTCCATGGTGAAGGCCTGAGAGTGGTCACAGTTGAAGCTTCTCTTGTGCGGTAAATTTAACGTTTCTGCGTGGGAATGATTGTGGATCAGTACAATTTAGCACTTCTCTTGCGATAACAATACTACTAAAAAACAACTCACCGTGCAAGGCCTGCGGACGAAGGAGCCAAAGGACGACTGGCTGTGCCACCAGAGCAGAACTGGTCCGCTGGCGACGTGCTTCGTGGCGCCGCTACGTGGGCGAGGCCTTGCTTCGGCGTTGCGCCAACAGAGGAGATGACGAGACCGAGGCGAGTCGGCTGGTGTCCCAGCTTCTGCGATGCGGACCAATCTGGGCAAGTCAATGCTCTGGACAAGAGATGAGAGAGTAAGGAGGGCGAAGAGAAGTGCTAAAGAGGTAGAAGAGCAGAGTGTTCACCCAGCAAGAATACACGAAACTTGTGACGGCGACTCGTGTTGATGGTGGGTGACCGGCAGAGTGGAAGGTGACCAGGTGAGATGAGTAGAAAAACGAAAAGATTCACAGGGGCAGGGCCCCTTGAAATGAGAAAGTATGGAAAGAAAGGGACATTTAACAAAGAAAAATCCCCCACGGGAAGAAGAAAAATACCACCACCTGATCCGACCATTTATGCTGCCTAACTGTTTTGTTTTCTTGTTCATTAGGTACTCTACATATAATCATATATTATCTGATAATCATCAAGGAAAACAATACGAACGGTCAACTACAATCATGCACAGACTGAAACTCATCTACACCATGACACACACGAAAACTTATCCGTTTGCAAATCGATCAAAACATGCAAACCGATCAAAACCATGGCCGACATCGTTGCTCCAGCACTTAGTAGTAAAGAATATAGATCAAGGGGCGTGACAGCTCTCAAGGAAAGAAGATGGTCGTGACGCACAAACTCGTATAGCCTGATCGAACAATTGGCTAGTTCTTTGATGATACTTCAGTCCTTCAGATCTTTCGTTAGGGACTCCTTCCATTTCAAGTTCGGTTTACCTCAGTCTCTTTTGACATTAGCAGCACGCTTTAGCCATCCGCTATGCACGGTAGCTTCTTGAGGCCTGTGCTGAATATGTCCAAACCATCTCAGACGATGTTGGGCAAGCTTCTCTCATCAATCGATGCTATCCCAATTCTATCTCGTATATCATCATTCCGGAGTCGGTCATTCCTTGTGTGGCGACATCTTTTTTTTTTTTTTTTGAAACGGACTGTGTGGCCACATTTCAACATGCCCATCTCCGCCACCTTCAAAAAATCATGAACGAGCCATGTGCTCCTAAAAGAATGCCACCGGCACAAAGTCGGTGCCCAAGGGCCTTATTCGCCCCAACGTTGTCTACACAGCTAAGACACTACATTCAGAGACAACCAACAAAATGTCTTGGATCCCCACACCCATTCCCCTACCTTGGTACCGTCCACACTGATCTATGGTTGGTGGCACCTTCGGAACGTCACCTTGAAATAACTTCACATGATGCAATTTATATATGTACAGTTACAAAACAAATGCAGGCCGGGTAACCCACAAAGCCGGCACAACATACTGCACTTTTCCACTTGAACTTATTATAGGGTCTACTTTAACCATAGTCATATGCATGCTTCGTGTTGCCCATTGGCAGGTACCGAAAAAGTAAACAACATAAATATATGGAATTTTGTTCATGATAAAATTTCTAGCTTCTTGTAATAAGAGTCGATGCATCACATATGTCAATTTCTGAAAAAGAATACTGTAAGCTGTAATGAGCTGCTTACACATGACAAATAACATTCATGCGATAATTTCTTAGCATTTACAAGTAACGAACTTGCATGTGCTGCCATACCATCAATTATATTCCTGGAGTTTGGAAATCATCGACTTCCGAGCACGAGCAGTCAAGGCTTGTCCAAGTGGATAAGGCATGAAAACAAACACCAGACTTGCCCTTTACTGAAAAAGAACTCTTAACAACAGTGAAAAGAAGGTTCTTGCCTAACCCTGCACACACTGGTTATGTATCACCGTTGACACTGATAAGTTTATAAGGACAGAGATAGTCAAACAATTTGTGAAAAGAAAATGTCAGATGCAGATATAAGAGGGAACGATGAATATGCAACATTTTGTGCGAAAATGGAGTGATCTCTGGTTTGGATAGAATAAACAGAGATAATTGCAGGGCGCTACCACACTTGGGCATCATGTAACGAATTGGTATCAATAGTCATTTTTTACGTGTCAGTACCATCTCATAGCCTAATTGTTGCAATACCATCCGACAGCCGTCTAACACGTATTGACGATGTATCTGACGTAGCGGGTCCGCATGTAAGTGTCGGCACGAACCGGTTCGGTCGGTCTTTGTGTCTCGCTCGAACCTGGTCGACCGAGCCAGTCGCCTCCTTCCCGCATCAGCTCTTCTTCTCTGCTCGCACTCTGACCCTCTCGTCGCCGAAGCTCGTCGGCCGCCACCACCTCCGCCGCGCCATGGTTTACGAGGATGAGAGTAGCAACGACCTATCGAGCCTGGACATCAGCTCTTCCTCGGACGGCATGATGTACCGGGTAATTTGTAGAGCTGGGGTTAGGTTTAGGTTTTCGGTTTCTTCACATTGGGGATTTATCTCTGTTTTTTGGTTCTTCTTTAGATCCCTGCTAGCATCGACGACGAAGACTACATGGGCATCGAGAATTCTGCCCTGGATGTTTGCTTGGAGCATGGGCTGCCGCCTGAGCGTCGCGTAGCATTCGAAGGATTTGAGACAGGCAGAAGATTTTTAGTGTGTGCTCAGCCGGTTAGTTCTATCTTCTTTAGTGTGAGACATGCATGAAGTTGCTTCTGTTTTTTCTATCTGGTTGTTCCCTGCAATGTTCTAGATGCAACTTAGTTAGATTAGCTCAAAGATTCAGACTATCATTGTTTATTACAACACTGTCATTGTTTATTATAGCACTGTCATTGTTTGTTTAGCTCAAAGATTCAGACTGTCATTGTTTATTACAACACTGTCATTGTTTGTTTAGCTCAAAGATTCAGACTGTCATTGTTTATTACAACACTGTCATTGTTTATTACATCACTGTCATTGCTTGTTTAGCTCAAAGATTCTGTCTTAGTTGGAAGTGCTGAACTTTTGTTAAAGTAGTGGAAGTAGTGGTCATTATTTGTACAATTGCTGGTAATTTTTACAAGTACTGAAGTAGTGGTCAGTAGTTCTGCAATTGCTGTTATTTTCTTACCGGTTCATGTGTGTTTTGTATTGCAGCCACCTCAATACTGTGGTTTTGTTGGGTGGGTAGACCAAGAGTGGCCTCCCACAATGCAAAATGCATTGTTAAAACTGTGGGAAATGTTGGAAGACAACAAGAGTGCTAGGAGGGATGATAATTTGGAGAATTGACTGAAAATTCACCACCTCACAGAGGAGAAAAGAAATCTTGATGCAAACTATGGCAAACTAGTAGAAGATGTGAATCAACTACTCAATGCCCAGGAGGAGAGGGTCTTGGATTTGAGCTACATGAAGGTGAATGGCCATGGTGTAGAGAGCTCTAGTTCTGCTGTGTCTGTCATGAAGTCTGAGATTGAGAAGAAAGAGGCAGAGATAATGGAAGTTAAAGGGAAGTATTCAGTGCTTATGAACCTTGCAGAAGCTCAAGGCAGGGTCATTAGGACCCAGAAGGCAAATCATTTGAAGGAGAAGGAGAAGCTTAGTGAAGAGAACTACAATTTAAAGGTTCAGGTTGATAAACTGTCAAAATCTGAGGACAAACTTAATGATGAAATTGTGGTGCTCAACCTTCACATTGATGGTCTGAAGAAAGGAATTGAGAATCTGATTAAACGCAGGGATGAGCTGAAGCTCCAGATTGCTGATCAGTTGAAGGCATTGGATAAGAACCAAGAGAAGTTGAAGATGATCAGGGACATTTTGGATGGATGAGCTGATGAGATGAAGATGAAGTCCACTATGCTATGGTTGATGTGTTGCTGTGTTGCTCTTTTGTACCAATGTTGTAATGCAAGATGATCAGAATCTCTAGATTATGTATGATTAAGTGACTCCACTATGCTATGTTTGTAACTGTACTATGCTATTGTTGGTGTGTTGCTCTTTTGTACCAATGTTGTAATGCAAGATGCGAAGAATCTCTGAATTATGTATGATTAAGTGACTTTATCTTTGTTCAACCCAAGTATGTTGATAGATTGGTTTATCTTATTTTTTGTATCTTATTTGTTGATAGATTGGTATATCTTATTTGTTTAAGTGACTTCTTATTTGTTGCAAATGTGTTTAAGTGTCCATGAAAATGAAGCGCATGTTGCATTGATAGATTGGTATATCTTATTTATTGTATTATGTGAAATCTGGTAGCTAAAGAGAGCTCTTAATTTGTTGTATTATGTGTTTAAGTGTCCATGACAATGAAGTGTCCTAACCTGTTGCTATAAACAGATCATGACCATCAATCACACATAAATAGATCAGATCATTAGCTCAGCAAGAAATTAGTACTTATCATACAACCAGCAACCAGCAAATTCACTTAATACTTATGACACATCAGTTACTACTGGTAGTACAGCCAGCCAATACATATCATAGAACTTAGTACTGATCAGTTATCACACATCACTTAGTACTGATCATATAACCAGAAGATACTCTGAATACACATCATTAGTCATGGTTACCACTGGCAGTAAAAAATGCCATCCAGCCAGAATGGTTTCTTGGTGTAGGAGCAGCTGATGAACCTCCACAAGATGATGATGAAGCTCCAGCAGCAAATCTTGTGGCAGGAGCAGATGATGATGAACCTCCAGCAGCAAATCTTGGGGTAGTGAAAGGCCTATTAACACTGCCACTAGTTGTTGATCTTCTGGTTGATCTTGTAGGGGGAGGATGTGATCTTGCTTCCCTCCTTGGTCTTGCAGGTGCAGGTTCTGATCTTGCAGTTGCAGGTGCAGGTTGTCCACTTCTAGCCT
Organism: Hordeum vulgare subsp. vulgare; assembly: GCF_904849725.1. Taxonomy (NCBI): domain Eukaryota; kingdom Viridiplantae; phylum Streptophyta; class Magnoliopsida; order Poales; family Poaceae; genus Hordeum; species Hordeum vulgare. The sequence continues at coordinate 597,116,625 of NC_058524.1, forward strand.
GTAATAATTGATTGAACACATGAACATAATAGTTGCAAAGCAAATAAACACAAAAGAAAATACTTGGAAAGCACATTATGAGAAACGTGCTTACCACATGCTTGTTTTTCCTCAGAGCCAACTCTGCTCTCAACTCTTGTCTACGGTTGGTGTACCTGTGGCCTTGGAGCCCACAGTTGATGCATGTTATAGTGGTCATTCTTGAACCGTCCTTTGGTTTTGGAACCTCAAATTTTCCCTTTATTCTCTTCTCTTTCTTTCTTCCCCTCTTCACATGAAATGTGGGTGGCTCTATGTTTGGTCCACTTGTCCTTGTCCAATCATGTTCACCAGGAACATGATATATCATTGGCTCATAAGAAGCAAGGTAGAAAGGTTTTTTAAAAGAATTTGGACACATATTCCTCTGGAAATCTTTTTGCCTTGTTAATTGTTGATATTGCATGGTTGCAAGGTATGCCAGACAGGTCCCACTTTCTGCAGCCACATGTATGCAGTTCCAAGTTTACAACATGTGTTTGCTGCCCACTACTCACCTACCATAAATTAACACCAGCTTGGATAGGTTTGCAGTATCTAGCCTTTTCCTTTTCCACCTCTAGCTTCTCAGCATAATGTGGTGTAATCTCCCACAGAGCTGCCTTTCCTTTCTCTCTATTTCTATGCCACCTCACCATATGCTTGTCCTTAATACCATCAATCATAGTCCTAATAGGTTTTTCCCTAAAATCTAGGATATAATTGTTGAACACCTCAGACAGGTTGTTAACAACCAAGTCTGTCTTGCAGTTAGTGTCAAAAGCATGCCTAGCCCATGTGTGCTAGGTATTCCAATCAGCCACTTCCAAGCTTCCTCACTCTCATTTTTGAGATCATTCATGGCTATGTTAAACTTGTGTTGGTTGTAAGCATAGCTGGCATTATCCATGCATTTCTTTAGATATTCCCCCTAAAACCAGCATTCTGGAAATTTGCATAGAGATGTCTAAGGCAAAATCTTTGATGGCAGTTTGGGAATACTTGATTTACTGCATTTAGCAGCCCCTGATCACATAGGATCCTAAATTTAGCTACTATACAACTACAAATGCAGAACTGTCGGGGGGATAACCCCGGGGTAGGATCATCAAGCCTATTCCTTCATTTCGGCCCAATGGACATGAATGTATGAAGATTCCCAAGGCCCAAGTCTTCTGGCCGGCTAGGCATCACCTGCCGGCTGGAGGACGAGGCCACCACCTTTCTGGCCGGCCACGCAACCCCTGCCGGCTAGAATCCAGGCGGCCTCCCCTTCAGAGACGGCCTGGTCCCGCCAGCCGGACTGGGGAGGAGGCGGCCACACTCAAGCCGGCTGGCCAAGCAGGCTAGCCGACCGAGGATCACAAGTCACATCAGATCGTAGGTCAGGAAGAGACCTCACGATTAAAGGTAGCTGCGCGTCAGCAAAGGTACAGGATCAGGGCGCCCGACAGGTACGAGCGTCGGCGCCACGCCGCTGACCTACCCCGGCTTTGATCCATCACCTAGCATAGTGTCGGACCGTCACACTCCCACTCCATTACTGCGCTCGGCGTGGGGAATAGTGGAGGCAATCGTACTACCTGCCCATGAAGAATCTCGCGGGGCGACGCTTGATGTACAGCGCGTGCTCAGCGTCAACCTTACGCGAGAGCCTCATTGGCCAGCCGGCGGGTCCCACTGGCAATCGAGACCATGCAGCCGGCGGGCCCCTCATCGACAAGACAAGACAATTGTGGGCCCCTGGCCAGCCGGCGAAGCAGCCAGCCGGGTCCCACGCTTGTACCCTTTCCATATTGTAGGCCGACGGGTTCGTCTATAAAACCCCCCGGTCGCCCCCCATGCAAGAGGGCCGATCCTTCACCAGTCATTCAACACAACACATTCACCAACCACATAGAGAGAGGGAGAGACGAGCCGGCTGCTCCCCTCTTCCTCCTCCAACACAGCTCCAGGAGCGACATTGTACTCTATTCCTATACATCAAACACTCCGGCAGGATTAGGGGTATTATCTCTACGGAGAGCCCTGAACCTGGGTACATCGTGCGTCCCATGCGTGTACCAACCTCGTTCCCAGCGCCCACCTTTGTCCCTTCGGTTCTCACTGACTTTAGCCTACCCATGGCATATGTTGTGAGTATTCACCGAAATTTGGCGCCCACCGTGGGGCCGATCGCGGCATCGGCTGGCTTTACGCGCTGGGCGGGGCCCCGCGCCTACACCACCGGATGCATCGCGTCCGGATCAGTTTGCATGCCCGTGGAGCCCGCTTTCGATGAGGCAACACCCATGATGATCGACGTCCCCGTCCGCCATGCGGATTCGGATGAAGATTCTGATGACGAGGCGCTCCCTAGCGTCGTCGTCGCTGCTATGGAGAACCTCAGCGTTCTCTTCAGCGACCTTCGTCTCAACGACGGCCCGCGCTACTTCGGCGAGGACTTCGACGTTGAGGCGCTCTGCGCCAGCTTCAGCAGGCTCTCTATCGCTGAGACGCCTCCCCATGACGTTTACCCCAGTAACGTCCTCATCTTCGACGGCCCCCCGCCGTCGGTGGGGTTCTTCACCCCATACCACGTTGCTGTCGTCTCCAACACCGTGGAGGTGATGGTTATCGGCGCTGGCACCAGCACGGCTCCCGGCAAGGCCTCCGCAGGCGCCGGCGAGCCCGCTGCAGCCACCGCTGACACTCTTCGAGACACCATCGCCGGCCTGAAGACACCTGTCACCGCTGCCGCCGACCCTGCAGACGCTCGGGCCTCGCTGGAGGAGGCTCGCAAGCGTATCTTGGAGGAGGGCATCGCCGTAGCGTCGGCGAAACGTCGGTTGGAGGCTACGCAACGCGAGTATAACTCCGCATACGGTCTCACTCCGATTTCCGAGGCCCCTAGCAGGCTTGGATCGGTCCGCAGCCGCGGCCGGTTCATCGCCGAGGTTCTAGGCGGTGATCTGCCCACCTACGAGACTCCTGCGGCCAACATGCGGGCGGCGCAGGCAGCCATGGAGGAGATGGCAAGCCTGGAAGGCGAGGAGCGCGCCTTCGAGGAGAAGCGTGTCAAGGATCTCCTTGACGCTGCCAACCAGCAACACGCTCGGCTTGACCCCGGTCAGGCTCAATCGGAGTCCCCGGGACCGAACTCGGGGGCACGCCGCAACCCTAGCGGTCAGCACCACGCAGAAGGATCTTCCTCGCATCGCCCTTCCGGTCGGAGGGGCGAGGGAAGCCAAGACCAGCGCTCTCAGCGCCAGAGCGAGCACACTTCAGGCTTGCGTCGCGGAGGCGACGAAGGCGACTCAGAGTGCGGGGATCTTCCCCCGCGAAGAACTCGCGTCTCTGGCTCACGAGGCGCCTCCCCTCTCGCCACCGGGGCCGGCGCCCACACCACCCAGGATGAGCGGGACGCCCGCCGGCGTCTCATCGTCCTGGCCCAGTCAGCCCTCCTAGAGGAAGACGGACACGTCGGTCCGGCATGCTTCGGCCCCCGGATCCGAGGGGAGCCGTTTCCCCGAGGTTTCACTCTGCCTCGGGATACGCCGAAGTACAACGGCACGGCCAAGCCAGAAGACTGGCTGATTGATTACACCACGGCCGTAGGCATCGCCCGGGGCAACAAGCGTGTAGCAGTTCGCTACGTGCCACTCATGTTGGCCGGCTCAGCCCAGACCTGGCTTAACAGCCTCCCGGCCGGCATTGTCAACTCTTGGGTGGACTTCGAGGAGGCGTTCGTCCACAACTTCACTGGCACCTACAAGCGCCCTAGCCAGCCCCGCAAGCTGGCCATGTGCGTCCAGAAGGCCGACGAACCCCTTCGCAACTACGTCACCCGATGGACTGAGCTCCGCAACTCCTGCGAGGGGGCGCATGAGGTACAAGCCATCCAGTACTTCATCGACGGATGTCGAGACGGCACCCTCCTCAAGCACAAGCTCATGTGCGCCGAGCCCACCTCTTTGGCGGTGCTCATGGCCAAGGCAGACAAGTACGCCACGACCGACTCCGCGATGCGCATCAAGGTGACCGCCTCGGACAAGGTTGTGCCTCCGCAGGCTGGGGACAACCGAGGCGGCCAGAACAACTACAAGCGCAAGGCGGATCAGATGGATCCCCGCTCCAACAGCAAGCTGGTGGCCAATGTGGAGGGCGAGGCATCGGCTTCTCAAGCCGGCCCTCCATGAAAGCGTCCCAACCGGAGCAACCCCAACTCGCTGCCCAGGCAGTCCCTCGAGCAGCTGCTCGACGCCCCCTGCAAGATACATTCTGGGGCGATGTCGTCTACCCATACCCTTCGACAGTGCAGCATCGCACGCCGGCTGTCTCAAGGGGATGATCTGCCGGCTCCTCCGGGTGCGCAGGCGGCGCCCCGTGCACCGGGTCCCAACCACGCTCCGCCTCCGCCACCGCCGCCTCGTGATGACAGTCATCACCCCGATGACTATCCTCATCAAGACGGAGCGTTCGTCGTCTTCACCAGCAAAGGCAACGACAAGCACAGCCTGCGCCAAAGACGGCGCGAGGTAAATGCCACTGTCCCCCCCGGTTCCCCAATACATGCATTGGTCTGACAAACCAATCACATGGAGCCGGGTGGACCATCCCGCGGTGATGCCCAACCCGGGATCATACGCACTCGTCCTCGACCCCACTTTCGCCTCCAAGAGGCTCACCTGCCGATTCTCCCGGGTGCTGGTCGATGGCAGCAGCAGCATCAACATCCTCTACCTCGACAAACTCCTCAAGCTCGGGCTCAAGGAGACGGACGTCCTGCCATCCAGCACTGTCTTCCATGGCATCGTGCCTGGGCAGTCCTGCTCGCCCATCGGCAAGATCCAGCTGGACATCCTCTTCGGCGACAAGGCCCACTTCCGCCGAGAGTCCATATGGTTCGAGGTAGTGGACCTCGGTAGCCCGTATCACGCGCTGCTGGGAAGACCGGCTCTGGCCAAGTTCATGGATATTCCGCATTACGCCTACCTGATAATGAAGATGCCGGGTCCCAAGGGCATCATCACTGTTGTTGGTGACTACAAGAAGTCGCTCGAGTGTGCCCAAGATAGCAGCCGCCTCGCCGACGCCTTGGTGATTGCTGAGGAGAAGCGGCAGATCGACCGGCTCGTGGCCCAGGCTACCGAGCAGCCGGCGATTCCTTCTCCTCCGTCCCAATCGGCCGGCGAGGGCTCTTTCAAGCCGGCTAAAGAGACCAAGCAGGTCCCACTCGACCCTGCCAACCCGAAGCAGTGCGTCACCATCGGGGCTGGCCTCAGCCCCAAATAGGAAGGCGATCTCGTCGACTTCCTCGGTGAGAATCGGGACATCTTTGCATGGTCCCCCAAGGACATGCCGGGTGTTCCGAGGAAGTACGCCGAGCACAAACTTCACGTGCGACCGGATGCAAAGCCGGTGAAACAACCTTTGCGCCGCTTCGCCGAGGGGAAGCGACGCACAATCGGAGAAGAGATCACCCGGCTCCTTGCAGCCGGCTTCATCATGGAGGTTTTCCACCCGAACTGGCTGGCGAACCCGGTCTTGGTGCTGAAGAAGAACAACACATGGCGAATGTGTATCGACTACACTAGCCTGAATAAGGCCTGTCCGAAAGACCCTTTCGCGTTGCCTTGGATAGATCAAGTGATCGACTCCACTACAGGCTGCGAACTGCTGTCGTTTCTGGATGCTTATTCAGGCTACCATCAAATCAAGCTGGATCCAGCTGATCGCCTGAAGACCTCCTTCATCACGCCCTTCGGGGCCTACTGCTACACCACCATGACGTTCGGTCTGAAGAACGCAGGTGCGACCTTCCAACGCTGCATGCAGCAGTGCCTACTGCCACAGATTGGCAGAAACATCCACGTCTATGTGGATGACATCGTCGTCAAGACGAAGCAGCACTTCAGCCTCCTCGACGACCTGCGGGAGACGTTCGCCAATCTGCGCGAATACAAGATCCGGCTCAACCCTGAGAAGTGCGTCTTCGGGGTCCCAGGCGGCAAACTCTTGGGGTTCTTCGTATCCGCCCGCGGCATCAAAGCGAACCCTGAGAAGATCAGCACCATCGAGCGGATGGTGCGGCCGGCTCGGATCCTCGACGTCCAAAAGTTCGCCGGCTGCTTGGCATCCCTCAGCCGGTTCATCAGCCGGCTTGGCGAGAAGGCCCTTCCACTCTACCAGCTCATGAGGAAGACAACAAAGTTCGAGTGGAACGACCAGGCGGACGAAGCCTTCCGCGACCTCAAGCGAGTAATCTCGAGCCTGCCAATCTTGACAGCCCCATCTGAAAGGGAACCCATACTCATATACATCGCGGCGACCACTCGCGTGGTCAGCGTAGTGTTGGTAGTTCAGCGTAAAGAGGAAGGCAAGGCCCTGCCAGTACAGCGCCATGTCTACTACCTTAGCGAGGTCTTGTCCGCCTCTAAGCAGAACTACCCTCACTATCAGAAAATGTGTTATGGTGTTTACCTTGCTGCAAAGAAATTGAAGCAATACTTCCAAGAGCATGCCATCACTGTGGTGAGCACTGCTCCGCTTTCAGAGATCATGGGTAACCGTGATGCCACGGGCAGAATTCCAAAATGGTCCATTGCCATGGCGGACCATGATATTTGGTACGAGCCTCGCACCGCCATCAAATCATAGGTGGTGGCCGACTTTTTAGTCGACTGGGTCGAGACCCAGTTCGAGCCACCGCCTCCAGACTCCACTCATTGGCGGATGCACTTCGACGACTCGAAGATGCGGACAGGGCTGGGAGCCGGCATCATCTTGACGTCTCCGAAAGGGGACCAGCTCAAGTACGCTCTTCAGATCCATTTCGCAGCCTCCAACAACGTCGCCGAGTACGAAGCAATGGCTCATGGCCTCCGGCTTGCCAAGGAGATCGGCATCCGGCGGCTCATATGCTTCGGCGATTCAGACTTGATGGTGCAGCAGGTCTCTCGCAAATGGGACGCCAGGGACGCCAACATGGCGAGCTACCGGTTCCTCATCCAGCAGCTCAGCAGCCCCTTCGAGGGTTGTGAGTTCCACCATGTCCCCAGGGCGGAAAATGAGGCGGCCGATACACTGGCGAAAATTGGCTCCACGAGACAGGCCATTCCAGCCGGCGTCTCCTTCGAGCAACTCCATAAGACGTCTATCAAGCCATCGCCCGAGTCGGCATCAATCTTCGTACCGGCCGACTCACAAGCGCCGTCGGATCCGCCAGTTATGCCGGCTGCGGTCCCGATGCCGGCTGCGCTGGCGACACCGGCTCCAAACGCGGCACCGATTGAATCCATGGTGCAAGCGCCGCCGGCTCCACCAACTACGCCGATTGAGGATCCTATACCGGCTCCATTGGTCCAACCAACTCCAATGGCGGCGCCAGCTACAACAACAACCCTGGCCCTATCCGGGCTCGAATCCTCCTAGTGGGTGGACGTCATGGAGGTAGACAGTGAGTCGGCTGCAGTAGTAGCACCAGAGACACCGTCAAGCTCGGGGGCTGCAGAAGCCCCCAACAGTCAAGACGAAGTGGAGACGACCGTTGTGTCGGCTCCATCATGGGCTCAAGCCATTCTGGCCTTCCTTCTTCGCGGCGAACTTCCTCAGAACGAGGCGGAGGCGAGACAGATCCAGCACAGGTCCGTCGCCTACACCATCATCAATCGCGAACTGGTGCGACGCAGCACGACCGACGTGTTCCAACGCTGCGTTGAATCAGAAAAAGGGCAGGAGATCCTCAGAGACATCCACCAGGGGGAGTGTGGGCATCACGCCGCCTCCAGAACCCTGGTGGCCAAAGCGTTCTGCCATGGATTCTACTAGCCCACGACCCTCGAGGAGGCCGTGGATCTGGTGAACAAATGTGAAGGCTGCCAACGCTTTAGTGCACAAAGCCACATGCCGCCTTCGGCACTCAAAACCATTCCCTTATCATGGACATTCGCCGTCTGGGGACTGGACATGGTTGGGCCCTTCAAGACGGCTCGCGGAGGGATGACACATCTTTTGGTAGCCGTTGACAAGTTCACCAAGTGGATCGAAGTCAGACCTATCAAGAAGCTTGACGGCCCCACTGCTGTCAGGTTCATCACACACATCTCTGTCCGATATGGTGTTCCCCACAGCATCATCACCGACAATGGCACCAACTTAGCCAAGGGTGCCCTGGCGCTCTACTGTTCCAAGGTAGGCATCCGGCTCGACTTGGCCTCAGTGGCACACCCTCAGTCAAACGGCCAAGAAGAGAGGGCCAACGGCCTGATCCTAGCCGGCATCAAGCCAAGGCTGGTGGCACCACTGGTTAGGTCAGCCGGCTGCTGGATTGAAGAACTGCCGTCTGTGCTATGGAGCCTCCCCACCACGCCCAACCGGTAGACCGACTTCACTCCATTCTTTCGGGTATATGGGTCTGAGGCTATTATTCCCACGGATGGCGAGTTCGACTCGCCTCGTGTCACCCTATACACAGAAACGGAGGCGAAGGAGGCCAGAGAAGACGGTGTGGATCTCCTCGAAGAAGCAAGGGACTTGGCTTTAAGCTGGACGGCTATCTACCAATAGAAGCTGAGATACTACCACAACAAAAAGATCAGGCCTCTCTCTTTCAGGGAGGGAGACTTGGTCCTCCGAAGAATCCAGCGCACTGCCGGCTAGCACAAGCTCTCATCCCCCTGGGAGGGACCCTTCATCATCAGTAGGGCGCTGCATAACAACGCTTACTACCTGATTGACGCCCAGAAGCCAAGGAAGCGCAAGAGGGACGACTCCGGCCAAGAAACAGAACGCCCATGGAACGCGGCGTTGCTTCGCCTGTTCTATTGCTAAAAGGCAGAAGTCAAGCAAAGGAAAGAGCATGCACGTGTATCTTCCTCCCTCTTCAGGGAACAACGAAGGCAATAAAAAGAACATGCTCCATGTTTCTTTTTATTGAGAGTTTTCACTCAGTGTACGGGCTACACCGCGTACGACCTCTTGCTAGCTTAATCAAGCTCGGAGGCTACGCAGCGCGGCCCCTTGCTGGCTTTAACAGGCTTGGGGGCTCGCTAGCCGCGTGGACGGCCCACCCTTGTAAATGGACACATAGTGTACCGGCTGATCCCTGGTCCCTCGCTCGAGCCTGCGGGCTGGCTTCGGTCGCCTGGCTCGCGAGGTGACGCCAGGTCAGGTCGAATACATGCAAAGTCCGGCTACACTTGGGTCGCCGGCTCAGGCTGGCTCGATCATATATACGATCTCATTCAAGACTCAAGACGGCCTCTGATTGCCGGGAACAACAAATGCGATAAAAAGAGCATGCTCCATGTTTCTTTTTATTAAGAGTTTTCACTCAGTGTACGGGCTACACCGCGTACCACCTCTTGCTGGCTTAATCAAGCTCGGAGGCTACGCAGTGCGGCCCCTTGCTGGCTTTAAACAAGCTCGGGGGCTCGCTAGCGGCTCGGACGGCCTGCCCTTGTAAATGGACACATAGTGTACCGGCTGATCCCTGGTCCTTCGTACGAACCTGCGGGCTGGCTCCGGTCGCCTGGTTTGCGAAGTGACTCCAGGTCAGGTTGAATACATGCAAAGTCCGGCTACACTTGGGACGCCGGCTCGGGTTGGCTCGATCATATACGATCTCATTCAAGCCGGCCTCTGATTGGCTTATGTCTTGTTCTTTATGTCTTGATGGCTTTGGATAAGAGAAGTCAACCAGGAATCAAAAGACAGGATCATAAGACAACACGCTTGGTAACGAATATAATGCTGAATATATACATTCACAAAAGCATTGGCCCACGACCCACGTTCATTACATCCCTCCGGGGGTAGAACCAAAAACACAAAAGGACACCGGTTACGGGACAACGGCCTCATTGGTTGTCTCGGCCGCTGCTCCTGATGTGGTAGCATCACCGCCTCCGGCTGCTCCCGAGGTGGTTGCGCCGTCTCCCCCCGCTGAGGCCCCCGGCTCTGCCAATCCCGGAGTCGGCATACGCCGCACCGCTGGAGGCGGCAGCAGATTCCGCAGCCCGGACCGCTTCGTCGGAGCTGCCGTCGGCGTCATAGGGCTGAAGGCCGTGCAGATCTTCAGCGATCACACCGCCATCTTCACCCCGCTCCAAGACGAAGTCATCCCAGGCTGCATACTCGGCGACGGCGCTAGCTCTCACACGGAGCTCCGCCTCCGAGCCGTCGCGCTGGGCAGCCAGCTTGCCCAAGTTCAGGTTCCGATACCATGACTTGGCCAAGCGCAGGGCCATATAAGCCCCAGACCGCGCCGCGGAGGCACACCAGGCATCCAGGCGCTCTCCACCCCCCGCAAGCCAGCGAGCGAGCCGGCTCATGGACACCGGCTCCACGCCCTCCGGCCACAAGGCTGCCACCATCGACAAACCCACAACCTGGAGCTGAGCCACAGACTCGCCCAGGGCATGCAGGCGGGCCCGAAGGCCCACCCCGATCTCCTCCACACTCCAACCGGAGGTAGTGTCTACCTCCTGCCCGGCCGCGCGACGCTCCTCACGGCACACCTCGACGGCGGTGTCGGCTGCGATCTGGGTCTCGGGGAAGAGACCTGGAGTGACGGCCACCAGGACGTAAGAACACAACAAAAGGAGGAGACGACAAAAAGACCAAACATAAGACAAGGAAGAGAGACCCACGATGGAAGGCGTCGTCGGTATCATGAGAAACCTCGAGGACCTCGCGCTCCCGCACTTTACTCGCATGAGTACGGCGGGCGACTTCCTCCTGGAGGGTCGCCGCAGACTCCAGAGCCTTGGCCAGCTGCGTCTGCTTCTGGACAAGGGCCTCCTCCTTCTCCCTCAATGCGGCGTCCTTGAGGTCCACGTCCTTGAGGTGAAGCGACGCGAGGCGGTCCACGTCAGCAGAGTAGGAGGCCTCCTTCTCCTGCAGCATGGCCCGCAGCTACTCCAACTCGACCCGGCCAGCCGCCTCAAGCTCCTTCTTCTCCGCCTGAAGAAGGTCCAGCTGCTCTTGGAGCCGACCGCCGACGTCGTGCAGGGCATCGCGCTCCGCGGCGATCTCGCCCAGCCGGGCTTCAAGCTCGGCAATCCGGCTATCGGCCCCCAGGTGCTGGTCACGTAGCTCGTTGTACGCCTGTACCTGAGCATCGTAAAGCACGTGCCAAAAGGGAGAAAAAGGGAGCAGAATTAAGATTCGACCTGGTTAAAAACTTAACCAGCCCAATTCTCGGGGGCTACACCCAGTGGGTGCGCTAGCACGCCCCCACTGAAGAAAACTACGCAGGGAAAAAGGCCTCCAAGAGATTCGGACCGGTTGGCAATCAACCCGCCCGATTCTCGGGGGCTACACCCAGTGGGCGCGCTGTCGCGCCCCCACTAACGCCAAGAAGAAGAGAAAAGGAAGTACAAAAAACCAAAAGAGGCAATGCCTACCTGGGTGCGGGCTTCCAGGCGCTCCATGTCGCCGAATACCACGCGAGCCGACTGCTCCACCTTCGACCGGCTGCTGGAGAACATCGTCACCAGCTCCGGTACGCCGGAAAGAACGGTGCCAGCAGACAGTCGCAGGCGGGCTAAGTTCGCCGCCCGCCATGTCTTCATAGGCTGACTCCCAGCCCGGCCCCCGGCTCTTGGCGCAACAGGGCCGTGCTCGGGAACGACAATGGCGCCGGCTCCTGGTGCCGGCTCGACAACCGGCTCAGGCGCCGCCCCGACCGGCGCTACCTCCACCACATGAGGCGGATGGGCCACGTCCGGCGCTTCCATGGTCGCCCCTGGGGCGTCAGGGGCCGCGTCCGGCGCTGCCAGGTCTAACTTGGGCGCGTCGGGAGCCGCCTCAGCCCTGGGAGAATCAGGGATCGTCTCCAGGTCCACCTGCGCCGAGGCTGACGGTTCAGATGGCTGGGCCCCCTCGGTCCTTGGGGCCGGCCTGGAGGCGGCTTCGCTAGCTGGCTCCTTCGCACGAGCATGTGCGGAGGGGTCATGTCTAGCCTTCGCACGCTTCTCCGTCGGCCTCTCGACCCGGCTGGGGCGAGGCTGACCCATGGCGGCCTTCCCCGCAGCCGTGTCCCACCGGCGCTTGTACTCTATCTCCAGCTCCCTCTCGGCAGCATCAGCCGCTGCCCAGCCGGCCCGTTCGGCTGTGGAGGCGGTGTCTTCACTGCATCCTCCGCCTCCCTGTCAGGCAAGGCTCCTAAGGAACAAAGCTCATCCCAAGATGGGCAAAGGAAAAGAGGAGGAAACCATACCCCGCAACTACAGGGACCTGCCTCTGGCCACCGCCATGGCACCTCTTGGCACCGCCTGCTCGCTACCCGGCTAGAGGACCCGACGCCGGCCGCTTAGAGGCTGGCCGGGAAGCTGTGGCACCCTTGCCCTTCTTCCCGGCTGCCTCGTCAGCAGCGGCCGCTCCGCCACCTTGACGCCGGCCACGCGTCAGTAGTGGGCTGGTGACCTCCTCCACCTCATCAGAGTCTTCATCGAAGGCTGCATCAGAACAGAATGAGGCTACCTCATCGTCGTTCGTCCAGTCTGCTACGGCGTGCCGCGTGTACTCACCAGACGGCTCGGTCCCTTCCGACTCCAGGGGATCTTCCGAGCCGGCGGAGGAGTCTGAGCGGGGCTCCATCGCGCCCTCATCCTCCATCTCGAAGGCGTCGGACACCTCCACATCGGGAGCAGGCTGACGGAGGGACCCCTGCAGGGTCTCCAACAGCTACAAAAAAAGAATTTAACCAAAGGCTTAGCAACGCCACCGGCTTCAAGACAAAACAACAGAGAAGAATGGAGTAAAGCTACCATCGGAGGCGGGTGAGCCCTGTTGAACGGGGACATCCCCCATGTCCATTCCCCGCCCTCATCCATGCGGGCGGTGGAGATCAGGTTTACCCTTCGCGCTACAGCGCCCGGGGTAAACCTCTTGGTGGACAGTCGGCACGGATCAAGCCCGACGCTCATCTGGCAGACCAGATGCGGCCGCCTCTGCAGAGGCAGAATCGGGCGGACCACCATGGTGGCGAGAAGGTCGCGGCCGAGGGGGCCGCTCTTCTCCAAGATGTCGAGGTGGGCACAGATAAGCGCCACCTCAGGATGCGGCCTGGGAGTCTTCGCATCCCAGTTCCGGCGCGTCGGGGGAGCGATGGCGAACGGGGGCATGTTGAGGGCGTCCTGGGCCGGGTCGGCGCTCTTCACGTAGAAGAAACCATTCTGCCAATGCTTGATGGAATCTTGCAGAGGCATCTGGGGGAAGCCAGACTTCACGCGATGGTGTACCAACGCGGCCCCGCACGGCGTCATGGGGTGCGGCCCCGGAGCTTCTCCACCTCGGATTTCTCCATGGTGATGGACTGCTGCTTGAAGAGGAATAGGCTGCGCCACAGATCGACGCGAGGCTCGATCCCCACGAAGCCCTCGCACAGGACCACGAAGGCGGCCAGCTGCAGTATGGCGTTCGGCGCCAGATGATGCGGCTGCAGGCCGAAGAACTGGAGCCATTCGGCGAAGAAGGAGCTACCCGGGAGCCCGAAGGCCCGGTAGAAGTGCTCGACGAAGACCACAACCTCTCCCGCGGCGGGTGCGGGAGCGGTCTCGGAGCTGGGGAGGCACACCAAAACTTGGGAGGCCGGCGGCAGCAGGCGATGGTGACAAAGCGCTTCGATGTGCCCCTCGTCGATGTCGCTGCCCAGCCAGGCCCCCTGCGAGGACGCCTTCTGCACCGACGACTTCTTCGAGGAGGAACCACCGGCCATGGCTGCGGGTGGTGAGAGCTCGAAGCGGTCGGCGAGGTCACGACGGCGAAGATGAAGAAGACGAAGGGCGCGAGCTCTTCTTCTCAGGATGCAAGGAGGAAGAGAGCGCGGATGCAGGGCGAGAAGAGGGGGCGAATGGCCTCCTCGAAACCCTCGCGTCCCATTTAAACCCCACGAAGCGTCGTGGGGAGGAGATCCGGTGCGCACCGGGCCCCATTAATCCCGTGTATTACGGGCGGTAACGCTCCCCTCAGCCCAAATGCCGCGGAGTAAATCCGCAGAAGATCTCCCGCACGGAGGCCGAGGGGGCGTCGTGGCGGGACCCAGGCCCAGTCCCGTCAGCAGTAATCGCCATCATTACGCCAGGCGGGGCCTGGCACGTGGCGTTCTCCGGGCCAGTTACGACTAGACCGAGGCGTCGCTTCGAAGCCACCCGGTTTCGAAGCCGGCGTCCTTCACCGTGAATAAACCGCCAAAATATCAAGACAAATCAACAAGCCGGTGAGGCCGCCCGCCCGCAGGAGGCAGACCTCGCCAACTTCGGGGACTACTTTCGGGGGGATAACCCCTGGGTAGGCTCATCAAGCCTATTCCTTCATTTCCGTCCCAATGGACATGAACGTATGAAGATTCCCAAGGCCCAAGTCTTCTGGCCGGCTAGTCATCACCTGCCGGCTGGAGGACGAGGCGGCCACCTTTCTGGCCGGCCAGGCAACCCCTGCCGGCTAGAATCCAGGCGGCCTCCCCTTCAGAGCTGGCCTGGTCCCGCCAGCCGGACTGGGGAGGAGGCGGCCACACTCAAGCCGGCTAGCCGACCGAGGATCACAAGTCACATCAGATCGTAGGTCAGGAAGAGACCTCACGATTAAAGGTAGCTATGCGTCAGCAAAGGTACAAGATCAGGACGCCCGGCAGGTACGAGCGTCGGCGGCCACGCCGCTGACCTACCCCGGCTCTGATCCATCACCTAGCATAGTGTCAGACCGTCACACTCCCACTCCATTACTGCACTCGGCGTGGGGAACAGTGGAGGTGGTCGTACTACCTGCCCATGAAGAATCTCGCGGGGCGACGCTTGACGTACATCGCGTGCTCAGCGTCAACCTTATGCGAGAGCCTCATTGGCCAGCCGGCGGGTCCCACGGGCAATCGAGACCATGCAGCCGGCGGGCCCCTCATCGACAAGACAAGACCCTTGTGGGCCCCTGGCCAGCCGGCGAAGCAGCCAGCCGGGTCCCACGCTTGTACCTTTTATCTATATTGTAGGCCGGCGGGTTCGTCTATAAAACTCCCCGGTCGCCCCCATGCAAGAGGGCCGATCCTTCACCAGTCATTCAACACAACACATTCACCAACCACATAGAGAGAGGGAGAGACGAGTCGTCTGCTCCCCTCTTCCTCCTCCCAACACAGCTCCAGGAGCGACATTGTACTCTGTTCCTATACATCAAACACTCCGGCAGGATTATGGGTATTATCTCTACGGAGAGCCCTGAACCTGGGTACATCGTGCGTCCCATGCGTGTACCAACCTCGTCCCAGCGCCCACCTTTGTCCCTTCGGTTCTCACCGACTTTAGCCTACCCATGGCATATGTTGTGAGTATTCACCGACAAGAATTTAATAGAAATGCAGAACATAATAGAAATGCAGAACTTAATACAAATGCAGCAAAGCACGTACCTTCTGTCTATCAGATATCATAGTATAAGGACCAAATTTGTCTATTTCACCTCCTAGACATATCTTCAATTGGTGCAGAAACCAACACCAGTTAGCTGTGTCCTCCTATCCAACTATAGCAAATGCAAGTGGGAAAATATTGTTATTGCCATCTCTTCCAGTGGCAGCAAGGATTTGAGCACCAATTGTCAGCTTAATGAAGCATCCATCAACACCTGTTCATGGAAAGCACAAAACAATTTAAGTCTATAAAGCATTGCTAAACAATTAAAATTAATGATGCACAATAAAAGAATGACTAACCAATGAATGGTCTGCATCCATTCAGAAATCCCTCCCTTGCTCCATTGATGCAGAAGAACATAGCATGAAACCTAGGTGCTGGATGTGGTATTTTTGTAGTAGGTTTAGAAGTAACTGTTGTGACTACAACTCTACTACCAAGGTTTGTATCCATGATGGTCTGAGCATAATCCCTAAGTCTAGGATACTGCTTCTTGTGCTCTCCTAGCACAACTTCTACAACAAAGTTTTTTGCCTTATAGGCCATGTGCCTTCCCACATCAACACCATAATTCTCCCTACAGTTATCCATCAAAGTGTTTATGCTAGTGCTGGGATCAGACCTGAACAATGACTCATAGGTCTTAGCTAGCCACTTTGCACTAATCCTTGATTTCTCTGTGTTGGTAGGGCAAGTGTGCTCCAACCTCATTTTCTTAATAGCAAAGGTCTTCTCCCCTTTGATAACTGCAGCAACAATCCAAAACTGGCAATGATCTTGCTTACAACAAGCAATGATCCTTTGGTCTAAGTTTCTGTGATACCTAAAGTCTCTGGCCTGTGTGATGTGCAAGCTCAACAAAGCTTCTCTGAATTAATGTTGATCCTTAAAGCACATGTACAGACATAACTGCTGATGTGGATGCTCAAGTTTGTCATTGTACCAGATCCTTGGTTTCCTTTTCTTGGCCCTACTCTTCCTCCCTTTAGGTAGCACAAATGAGGGTGGCTCCTGTCCATCATCACCATCCTCAAACAACAAGCAATCATCTTCTTCATCTTCTGAAGGAATGAAATCAGGTATCACATCCTCTAACACACTACAATGTGACCTACTAGTGGGGCCTTTCCTCCTAACTTCAAGTTTCTTCCTCCTTTTTGGAGATTTTTGCATTTGAGGATCTTCTCTTGCAAAAACATCCTCATCTTCCTGCTCAAACAAATCCTCAACATAAGTGTCACCCTCATAATGTAATATTTCCTCATCTGAATTTTCATCTGAATCTTCAGATTTATCTACATCTTCTTCCTTCTCTCCTAATTGTGAGTTGTTATCTGAATTGTTATCACTGTCATATGCATCATCACTATTATTATGTGACTGTTCAAACACTGGCTCCTCCTCCATTATAGCATTCAGATTGTCCTTTCTAAAGTTTATGCTCTCTTGGGTGCAAAAAGCAGTAGGCTGACTAGGGCTGCTATGGAAAACTACACCTTCTGGATCAACAGCAAGAACTGCAGGCTCACTAAGATCATAAAGAACAGGTGGTTCATAAACTATTGCTGCTAATTTATCCTCTTCAGTTCCTGCACTTGCTGCTAAATAAGTTGTTGTTGCCCTCACTAGCAAGTTGAGAACTAAACTGTGGTTCAATTCCTTTTTTAGTTCCTGCAGTTTGATGTTTGTGTCAATCAAATCTAAACTCTGCTCTCTCTCCTCTCCTGTTCCTAAATTCCTCATGTGATATAACTCATCTGACAAATAAAAACCTTGTGTTTGCAACACTGCATACATTTTCAGAAATGTAACATCTGAGCTACATAGCTTCATATTAATATTTGGTTGAGAATCAAAGTGAATCCTCAGTTCCCAAACATCATCATTCAAACTAAAGTTCAGACATAAAAATTCAGATAAGCACATAAGCATCAAAATTCAAATAAGCACATAAGCATATAGACAGCAAAGTTCAGATAAGCACATAAGCAGCAACCATATAAATTCAGATAAGCAAATAGACAGCAAAATTCAGTCAAACTATAAGCATATAAAGCACTTGTTGTATATAAAGCATTTGCTGTCTTTCTATCAGTGTCACCCTCACTTGTTGTCTTTCTATCAGTCAAACTATAAGCATATAAAGCACTTGTTGTCTTTCTATAAGTGTCACCCTAAATTGTTGTCTTTCTATCAGTCAAACTATAAGCATATAAAGCAACAGACAGACATATCGAGTCAAAGAGCACTGGTTAACACAGTGACTTACATCATGCCGCCACCAGCACCACTGGTCCAGTGATGGCTACTACTAGGGTTGGCGACCCAGATCTCCGCCATCTTCACCCTGTCCTCCATGGACAACGCCGCCTCCTCCTCCAAATCCTCATCCTCCGAACCAGCGTCGGAGGAGTGGTTCGAACTGTAGCCGCCATCGTCGACAGCCAGACCTACGTGGTCATCTACCCCGAGGCCGGGGAGATCTCCGTAGCCGCCAGCAACGTCACCGCCGCCGGGAGTCTCCGTCGCCATCGTCGGAGAGACGCACAGAGAGGGAGAGGGGAGAGCAAGGCTAGGGTTCGAGCGAGAGAAGAGCTTGGTCCGGTTCGACCAGGTTCGAGCGAGATGGTCGGGTTCGACCAGGTTCGAGTCAGTGACCGAGCCGGTACGTGTACGCCACCATGGAGAATGACATGCGGGCCCGCTACGTCAGATACATCGTCAATACGTGTTAGACGGCTGTCAGATCGTATTGCAACAATTAGGCTATGAGATGGTACTGACACGCAAAAAAATGACTATTGGTTTCAATTCGTTACATGGTGCCCAAGTGTGGTAGCGCCCTGCAATTATCTCGAATAAAGAGGAATGGGCTGAAGAAGCAGCTTTATGAGCTTTCCAAAACTTTATTATGTCATCTACATGTGTGATATTTTGACTTCTCTTAAAAATTGAAAAATATTTGTGTGAGCTGGAGCATGTGCTTCTGAGTTGATTTAGCAGTAACATTACTGTTTACTTGTAGCTTATAGTACTGGTACAAATTGATGCATGCCAGAGAAGAATATTGTCATCAAAGGTGAACTATTTGTTGAGACATCCTACATAATGACGAAGAGGAACATGTTAAATAACGAGAACAGCTATTGTGCTTCCATAACATGGATAGAACTCTTGAAGGTTTTAAGATTTTAGGATTTGAGGCAGTCTAGATGGACCTGATTACAGAGAGAGACCAAAACATGGACAAGACAATAGACACAAACCTTGCATGCTTGAAAATACCAAAAAGGTGCATTACTGAATATTCAAATATCTTAACTCCGTTATAGCTCCACAAAATTTTCAAAACTGTAAGGATATTGCAGGATGTTGTGGAAAGTAAACAATTATACATACCAGACACCAAAAGGTTGGTTCAGGAGTGAGAATGAAGGTGTTCAAAAGAACTCCCAGTATAAAAAAGATCTGGATTGTGCGGCTGCGGCTGAGCAAATCATGTATGAAACTATAGACACTCTGAATCATCCAACTTTATTTATCACCTTGTACTAATATTGACAAGCATGCAGCCAAATCTTGGACGACATTGTACTGAATTACATCTAAATTGGAGGAGCAAGGAAAGCGTTAAGTTGCTCATAACATAACATATATAGATGCACATAAGTTTTCTATTCTAGGTAAATGCAGACATAAGTTTACTACACCACACATGGATGCAAGCACAAACAGAGACTATGCGTTTTCAATTCCTGGAGATCTAGCACTATGACTACCCTTCAACTCTTACTCACATGGACAGACTTGAGAAGCTCAGTCAGGACCAAAGGGCAGCTTGATTCGAGGTGCTTATACCCATCTGTCGCCAACACAGCCTCAAGAACAGGAGGCGTACTGACGATAAACTCGACACATTTGGCCTTGAGCTTCGAGCAACCGTGCTGCTCCGCCAAAGCAAGAGTGGTCGCTGCGGTGTGGACCGTGATGCCACCACAGAGCTTTATTTCACAAACCAGCTTGAGCCTCTCAAGTCCATACATGTCAGCGGCCACAAGCAAATGTTGAGCCATCGTCGTCACCTCCTCGAGCGGTCGATCAAGCTCAGGCACCGTGTCGGTGTACATGAAGTGCAGCATGGCCCTGAACGCCGCGGGCTCCATGTCCTTGATCTCCACGCGTGCCGAGCACTTGTCCTTCATTTCCCCAAAGAACTGGGCCTTGAAAACCGGAGACCTTGCGGCAAGTATGTACTTGTGTGCAGCAAACGACTCATCGCACACAAGAAATGTGACATCGGCCCCCATCTCGCTCTGCAGGAGTTCGCCGAGGTGCTGGTGCAAGTTGGTGGATGGTTGGGCGATCACTTCTTCAGCTGGGATGGTTGGTGCCGGTAATTCCTTGAGTACGGTGATGGCGCATCGCAGAGTCAGCATATCATCCTTGATATAACCAGACGGTATCTTATTTCTATCCATGAAGACCAGTGCCCCAAAGTCTTGGGGGTGATGGAAGGTTTCTGACACGGCATACTCATGACACGGTTCAAGCTCCCTGCTGAGATCCACCAGCTGACAGGCCATGCTCGCCCTCACGCCCCACTGCGTGCGGGCTTGGCTGAGGAAGACAAGTTTCAGAGCCACCCATGTGGTGCCCGGATAGATGAGGACTTCCAGCTCGTACCCATCGACGTTCCATATGGATCTGAGGCAGTAGTCGCCGCCCATGCCCGCGGTCAAGCTGAACCCGTCGATGTTGAGCAGCCGCACCGAGCGGGCGACCTGGTTGAGGTTTGTGCAGGCATTTTCCATGGCGAAAGCCCTCTGCTTGAGACTGAAACGTTTCTGCGTGGGAACGACTGAAGATTAGCGCAGCCGATGTATGCAGAGTTGGGCCGTCTAATGGAGGCGGCCGGCACAGGACGACTCACCGCGCCAGTGGAGTAGATGCCTCCGGTCTGGACGTGCTTTCCGGTCGCGCCGGCGGAGGAGGCGACGAGGGCCGGCGTGCGCGAGGTCGACAGGTTGGCCACCTCGGCGTCAGCTAAGAGGATCAATCCGGACAGATCCGTCCACCGGCGGCCGGATTTGGCTCCGACGAGCAGGACTTGGCTTGTCCAGGGGAACTGGCGGCGAGGGAGAGGGACTCGGCTGGTGGGCGGTGGTGGAGGAGGCCGACGGGGAGAGAGGGAGGGGGAAAAGCGGCGGGCTGGCGGCGTTGACGTCAGTGGAGCTTCAACGAAAAATCTTGGTGGGCCAGCTCGGTGAGACCACAAGTATCAAATCTGCAAATATCGTTTTTCTCTCTCTGTGCACGCATGCACACAACTATTTTTTATAATAACTAGACGATGCCCCCCGTGTTGCGGTGAAATCTTGTTAAAAATATGTAAATAAGTAAAAGATGAAAATTAATAATAAACAAATGAATTTTTTTTCTTTCTCTCGTAAACCGTATACGACAATACTAAATCGCTAGTGGTTTTTTAGTTTTTGGCTATACAATATGAAAAGAAAATAAAAGGGCTAGAAATGGGACTTGAACCCGGATATGTTCATTAGACTTTGAACCCAATAACCAATTAAGACACCTTTAGTTGTTGTCGATTGTATATAAACAAAGTTATTTGAATTTTTCTTTTTTTCTGTCATATCAGCGGTAATAAATTTTTTTCCTTGATAACTTTGGCATGACCAGCATGATAACTATGACTTGAACAACATGATAACTATATTATGATAAGCCTGATAATTATAATATAAGAAGGTTAATGACTATATCGTGAGAAGCATGATAACTTTAGCATGGGGTAGTGGTAACTTTACACCGGGGTATGTTTTGGCAAAAAATATTCCTGGATGAAAGTTATCATGACGTTTAAATTTAATATATTAGGTCTGTGTCCGTAAAATTACCGATGAAATGTTTCAAAAACTTTTTCCCCTTCGATGAAAGATACCATGGTGTTTAAACGTAAGATATTAGATATGTGATGCATAAAATTGTCATAAATTTACATGAAAGTTATCGAAGGAGTTATGTTTCAATGATTTTCCTTCGAAGACAAAGTTAACATGGTGGTTGAACGTAATTTATGAGGTCCTCGGTGCATAAATGATCATGCTATTTACACAGAAGTTACTCGGACATGTTTCAGTAACGTTTTTCACATGGGTAAAAAGTTGTTAAAAGGGTGCATGTAAGTTATTGGGTGTTTGGTGCCTAATTTACCATGATATTTGCACTAGGTTATCAGGGCATATTTCTAAAACTTTTTATCCAAGGTGAAAAGTTATCAATGCTTTTATATGTAAGTTATCAGGTTAAGTTATCATCTTATTTAACAGCTTTCTCACTGCGGATGGTCAAAAAAATGGTATTTTATTTGGACTTGTCACGAGCCAAGTAGTGGGTGAGCTGGCTAGTGTGGTAAGATCTCAACATTGAAGTCTTGAGTTCAATTCTTAGCTTTAGCATAACTTTTTAGGCTATAAAACTACAACATGGAAACTACTAGCATCAAGATTTGTTTCCAACATCTTTTTCTTCCAAAAATTATCAGGCCTGCGATGTGTGAGTTATCAAGCTATTTGCACAAAAAAGTACCTGAGGGTATTTCATCAACGTGCCTCCCTCCATCCGATCGTCAAATTTACCAAGACCTAGGTACATAAGTTATTATTAGGTCAGTGATGTGTGAGTTACTGTGATATTCACATAAAAGTTATCGGGGGTATATTTCATCACCTATATTTGCCAAAGTTACCAGGACCGAGTTTTATAAGTTATCAGGTCTCCGATGTGTGAGTTAGTATATTTCATCACCTATATTTGCCAAAGTTACCAGGACCGAGTTTTATAAGTTATCAGGTCTTCGATGTGTGAGTTATCATGCTATCCACATCAAAGTTACCGTGGGATATTTCATCAACACCCAACCCTACGCCAAAGTTATTAGGACTGAGTTATACTCCCTCCGTCCCAAAATTATTGTCTTAGATTTGTCTATATATAAATGTATCTAGTCAAGTTTTAGTATTTAGATACATCCATTTGTAGATAAACTTAAGACAAGAATTTTGGGACGGAGGGAGTATAAGTTATCAGGTTATGTGAGTTACCCTGATATGCACACAAAAGTGGCGGGGGAGTATCCCCCTCATCGGCAAACTTACCACGGTGTCATCAACTCTAGATGAGTTGGTAAAATAGTCTACTTAAGAGGGTGCTTGGATCCATAGGACTAAAACTAGTCTGACTAAAAATAGTCTCTTTGAGAGGCTAAAGTTTCAATCACCCCTGACTAAAGTGGGACTAAAACTAGTCTAGAGACTAAAATCTTTTAGTCACATGAACCCCTACTAAAATTCGTTTTAGTCCTCTCTCTCCTCAATTAATCTCTCCTCGTTTTACTCTGTCATTTAATATCTGTGCTCGTCTGTTCCCCTGCCTCGAGGGCTCTTTCCCCTTCTGCGCCTCCGCCTCCACCTCTGCCGCGCCTCCGCCTCCACGACGCCGGCTCGTCCGCTGCCGCGCCTCCGCCTCCACCTCTGCGGGACGCCGGCTCGTCCGCTGCCGCGCCTCCGCCTCCACCTCTGCCGCGCCTCCGCCTCCACCTCTGCAGGACGCCGGATCGTCCGTCGCCACGCCTCCGCCTCTGCAGTACGCCGCCGCACCTCCACATCTGCAGGTCGTCGCCACACCTCCACCTCCGCAGGACGCCGCCGCCCCTCCACCTCTGCTGGTCGTCGCCGCACTTCCACCTCCGCAGTACGCCGCCGCACCTCCACCTCCGCAGGTCGTCACCGCACCTCCACCTCCGCAGGACGCCGCCGCACCTCCACCTTCGCAGGACGCCGCCGCCCCTCCACCTCCGCAGGACGCCACCGCAACCTCTGCTGGTCGCCGCCGGCTCGGCCTACCGCAACCCTTCCGCCCCCGCACCAGGTCAGTCCTCTGTCGCTCGATTTTTCTTCAGTTTTTGAGAACATTGTCTCAGATCACCTGGTGCTGCGGCGGAGGCCATGGACGGCGCCCCGTTCGATTTCTTGTCTCAAACGGAGTCGCCTGGTGCTGCGGCGGAGTCCATGGACGGCGAAGGGTGGGGCTTGACGCCCCCTCGTCTCCGGCGTGATAGTTCCGGCAGTCGTGTTCCGAGGACCGGGAATGTCGCCACACCGCGGATGGACCTGGGGAACCTTGACCTCAACGCCGACTACGCCACCGCCTCGTACCCCGACATGACCATGTACACACATATTCTTCAACGGGACAGCGGCTCCGGTCAAGGTTTCCCCCCACAACGGGCAAGATCAGATGGCTTGCCGTTGCGAGGTCGTCCACCTCGCCAAGGTCTGTCCATAGCTAGGGCACCAGGTGCTCGCGGCAAGGCCGTCGTTGCGTCGGGGGGAGGTGATGCTGCTGCCATGCGAGTTGCTGCACGCCGTGGGGGTTTAAATGGCGCGGGCAGCAGCAGGAAGCGTCGATTCCGGTGGATGATGATGACGGCATCGAAGAAGACGAAGATGAAGATGATAACACGCTAAACCAGCACAGGAAGGTATGAAATTCTGCTCACAACATTTCTTTGAAACATAGAGATGTAGGCTATTTACTTATGCATATTTCTTTTAGAGGCCAAAAAGCAAGGCTAATTGGACAGACGAAAATACATACATTTTGTGTGAGTTAGCTTGTGAGGAGATAGATGATGGCAATTTTACTGCTAAAGTTTGGACCAGTCAGGGTTACAAAAATATGAAGGAGAAATATTATCAAAAGACAAGATTGTGGCATCCAGGGAGGGAATTGAAGAACAAAATCTAGAACCTGAAGGGTATGTACAATGATTGGGTTTGGTTGCAGCAGCAAACCGGATGCGGCCGCGGCGAACATGGAGAAGTTACGGCAACTACAGCTTGATGGGAGAGGGAGATCAAGGTACGACAACTAAAAGCTTTTTCATGATCAAATGTAACACTGCGTACATTGAGATATATGCTAATGTTGTACAAATACTATTTTGCAGAGTAGACCAAATCTCAAGACATTGACTTTGACTGAAATGCATTGCCATCATTAGGAAAATTTTATCTTGTTGACTCGGGCTACCCCAACAAGGCGGGTTATCTTGCACCATATAGGGGACAGAAGTACCATTTCCAAGAGTTCCATCAAGGCACCATGCCGAGAGGTAAAAAAGAGTACTTCAACTACACTCATTCTAGACTACGCAATGTCATTGAGCGTTCTTTTGGAGTCTTGAAAAATAAGTGGAGGATCCTTTTTAAAATACAAAGTTATCCTCCACACAAGCAAACAAAAATTATTGTTGCATGTATGGCCTTGCACAATTTTATTCGCGAAAGTCAGTTGGCGGATACGGAATTCGACAGGTGTGACAGAGATGAGAATTATCAACCTCTCCTTGAGGAAACAAGGAGGAGGCGTCGTAACAGGAGGGATCTAGAAATGGAGCAAGATTCGGTCGACATGAATCAATTGAGAGATAGAATTGCTGATGGTTTGTTCCAGGGCCATTAAGATCATTGTCATGTTTTTTATTTTCTTGTGTATGGACAATACTAATTTTCTTATGTATGGACAATTTTACTTTACTTGTATAGACAAATTTTATTTACTTGTGTATGGACAAATTTTCTTGTGTATGAGCAACAGTAGTGGCGGGAAAGGAGTTGGCGGGAGGAGTTGGCTGTTATTGTGGTAGGATTAGGGGAGAGGGAACATAATAAATGCTCATTAATTGATTTTAGTCTCTTTAGTATTTTGGATCCAAGCATGGGTGAGACTAGCAAGTTTTAGTCCTACTAATTTTAGTCATGAGACTAAAACGTATCCAAGCACCCTCATAGTACGGAAAAGTTGTACATTGCATTAACTTTTGTGCAAACGTAGAAGAGAAGACAAGTTAATAAGCTATTATTGTTTTTCTTTTCCAATCATTTAATAAGATATAAAAGTAGTCTAATCCGGCTAAAATAATATATCAGAGTCTTAGCTCGGCTGGTAGCCTACGGCTGCAACCAATAGTTCAATTCTTGAGCACCTCTTTTTTATTTTTCATGCACGATAATAAAAACCGCGTGGGAGAAGCGGATCGAGCGATCGCCGGGTCATGCGGATCTGTCGCTAATGTCCGGTCGATTGGACGTTAGCTTTCTCGAGAACAAATATAAAACTTTTTTACATGATTTAATTCCTGAAAAAAATTAATGCATGAGGTGATATATTTTGCATGAAGAGATTAATAAAAAAAATTAAGACTACATACATTACTTGATGATGTACTCCCTCCGTTCTTAAATATAAGTCTTTTTAAGGATTCAACTAGGAGACTACATACATAACAAAATGAGTGAATCTACACTCTAAAGTGTGTCTATATATATATATCCGTATGTAGTCTTTTAATAAAACCTCTGAAAAGACTTATATTTAAAAACGAAGGGAGTAGTATCGTTGCATGAAAAGGAAAAAATTAACTAAAGAGTTGTAGCTATTTAAAAATAGAGGATATTATTCAATATAATTGCACGTCATCTTAAGACAGGGAGGACGTGCGCATATAAAGATCTTGACATGCTTATTATTTTAAAGACTTATACCTTTTATCTCTGGTTGTGACGCATGGAGCTAAACTTTGTAGCATCTACTCTTTTGATTCCTAAATACAGTATAATTCTTTTTAGAGGTTTTAATATGAACTACATTCAAAGCAAAATGAAAGAATCTACACTCTAAAATACGTCTATATATATATTTGTATGTAGTCTATATTAAAAAATTTAAAAGTATTTATATTTAGGAACAGGAGTAACATTTCTGTAATATATCAAGTTACTATGTTTTCATGATTGTTAATATACATTTTCAACACATTGTTGCCATGATCTCAGTCACTACGGAAATCAGTAAGTTTGCCGTCAGGCAATAACAGACGGCAAAGGTATGTATATAGACGGCAAAGAATTTGTCGTCTACCAGCACACGGCAAAGCATGACGACATCCTATGAATGAGGAAAGAGGTTCTTTGCCGTCAGCTTTGCATCGGGCTAACAGCAAAGCCTATGCCGTCAGCCAAACTCAATTTTTGCCGTCAGCGAATTTAATAACAGGCGGCAAAGAAAAGCTCATTTGTCGTTAGCCAAACACATTCTTTGCCGTCAGCCTCGTAAAATCATAGAGGACAAAGGATTTGGGTGAATATTAAAAAAACGCTCGATGTCCTGCGAGCATCGTGTCCGGCGACCGACGTCTAGAGTGTCCGGCGTCCTATGTAGAACAAGCGTCATGTTCGGCGGCCAATGGCCGAAGTCCAGTGTGTCAGGCGGTCGGCGTGTTAAGTGTCCTGCATATAGTGAGCCGTGTGGCCAGCCTCCTGCATAATCGAGCGGTGTGCCCGAAGCAACAACGGAGGTGGATGGCCATGGATGGAGAGCAGTGGACGATGGCGACCGAAGAAGCGGCGGACGACGGCGACCGGAGCTACAACAGGTGACGGTGGCCGGAGGTACACCGAGCGATGGCGGTCGGAGCAACGACGGACGGGAACGTCCATGGCTGGAGAAGTAGGTGAGCTTGTAGTGGACGGGAAGCAGGGAAGGAAAAAAGCAAAGGGCGACGGGAGAGACCAAGAGAGCAATATTGGTGGCAGGGAGAGGAAGAATGGCGCGGGGGTGGAAGAGCAATGGCCGGAGGTGAGCTCGCCGGAGCTTAAGCGCGCCGCGCGGGGAAGAGGAAGAATGGCGGCGGGGGAGAGGAAGAAAGGCGCGTGTGGCGAGTCGCGGATCGGTGGCCGGGGTAGTGAGTGGCGGAGCGGGAGCGGTGGCCGGGGCGGCGACACACGGTGGCGGGAGGGGCGGCGGGTTCCTGCAGCTGCACGAGTAGAGAGTGAGGGAGGCACGAGAGAGAGAGAGAGACACAACGAGGGGATAAGATGTACGTGGTGGGGGTGGATCTGGTGAGTGGTGGGGATGGGTTGCGCGCTGGGTGAATCCATATGCGGGATGTGCGTCTCAATGTTGCCAAGTCATCGATCCGCGTTACGTGCTTTCTTTTTACAGTCTGCGAAACAAAATACAAAATACAGATAACAAAGAGCTTATTTTGTCGTGTACTTAAAAAAACACTGACGGACAAGATTCTCTGTCCTCTGCCAAAACAAACACTAACAACAAAGATTCTTTGCTGTCTGTCATTTTTATTGTAGACAGCAAAGTGCCCTCTTTGTTGTGTGTTTTTATTTTTGCAGACGGCAAAGCTTATTTTACCGTCACTTTTTCTTTATCGTCAACTGATGACGGCAAACCCTTTCTTTATCGTTTGCCCTATGAAAAGTTGACGGCAAAAACACTCCCTAACAACAAATTAGTTGTTTCCCGTAGTGAGTAGGCAACTTTACATTGTTAGTTTCTTGGGTGTTTTTATTTGTGTTAGACCATGTCACTTCTTTTTGTGTGTTACCCATTCTTATGAAGTTCCTCGTCCCGTGTACATGTCACCTTCATATATATAAGGGGAAGGTATATTTTTCATTCCTTGACTCTTTTCAAGACCAAAATCAGCAAGGTTAAAGCATCTACAGCCGGGTGTCTCAAACCAGCCTTAAAATCAGGAGTTGTATATCGCCCCCTCGTATCTAATAGGAATATTCATACCATGTAGATATGTGTGTTGGTTGATGCATATCTCCATATGTGCGTTGCCAAAAACTTGCGGGATGCGCTCGAGGCTAAGTTCGACGCAACCGATGCTGGAAGTGAACTGTATGCTATGAAGCAGTTCCATGATTACAGAATGGTTGATAACCGTCTTGTTTTGGACTAGACTCATGAGATACAGTTCAGTTCTAAGGAGCCGGAGCTCCTGAATTGTGAGTTCCCGACAAATTTGTCTCGAGTTGCATTATTGCAAAACTCCCTCCTGGATGGAGGAACTTTGCTACTTCTCTCAAGAAATTGAGACGTGAATTCCCTGTTGAGGATGTCATCGGCCATCTAAGTATTGAGCAAAAATCTAGCACTAAATTGGTGTAGAAGATTTTTCACAAGTTCAAGGGAAAGAACAATACCCAGCAGAATACTAACTTCAAGTAGAAGGGTAAGAAGAAAGGCAAAAAAAGAGATAACTGCTTTATTTGTGGTTCAGAGAAACATTGGGCAAACAAGTGTCCAAACAAGTATAAGAAGTCAGGATAGGACTCCAAGTGTGTCAATATGACTATGAACAACAATATGGGGTAACTGGGTATGGTAATTTGTTTACCGTACTTTCACTTGTCAGTCCATCGATTGGTGGGTTGACACAGGGGCCAATATTCATGTGTGTGCTGACGTGTCATTCTTCTCTTCTTACCAGGTCACACAAGATTTCTCCGTCCTCATGGGAAATGGCTTGCATGCTTCTATTCATGGTGCTGACACGGTAGATCTGACATTTACTTTGAGAAAGACCATGCAACTAAAAACGTACATCATGCCCTCGATATAAAGAAAAATCATGTCAATGGCTTTTTTCTATTGGAGAAATAATCCCATCAGTTTATATATGATTTCAAATTGCCCGAGGTATCAAATTACTTGCCTCGGCTCAAAGAGGCTCTGAAAAAGGCCAACTGCTACACATTCTGAAATAAGGAAGGAACTCCCCTAAATAAGGGAGACTATGAGGGCATGTACACACCTTTAGAAAAAAAGGCCTCGCGAGGAATGTATCTGATTATGAGGGCATTTTTTTGACAAGTGAATATATTAATATCACAAGGATATCAGATACATTCATCCTCTGCATCAACAAGATGTCCGAAGACATTCAGGATGCACACAACCTTGAACAAAATAAAGAAAAGAGAGAAAAAAGCCCCGTCGTGGTGTACAACCACTCACAACAGAAGCACTCTAACCATCACCAAATACAACACGTGTACTACGGGAAAATATCTGGTGCACTTATGGTGTTACCGGTGCAACGAACTCATATTGTGCTTTTAAAATGTTCAAAAAATTCTGAAAATAAATTAGCACACTCACACATCAATAGATTGTCACAAAATCTCAATTCAAAATTTAAGGCATAACTCGAAAAACAAAAATGACAAATTAAACACTGAATAATACACTAACATAACATCAATAGATTTAGATTTGGCCCATTATCACACTGATGTCAAAATTTCCATTTTTGTATCTCAATGAATATTTTAAATTTTTATATGAAATTTCTTGACATCATACACTGATGTTGCTTTAGCGTGTTAGATTTTTTTCAGAATTTTTACAACATTTTATGCCATCTGATGCACCGGTAGCACCACAAGTGCGGGTGCACATGATATATCCCCCTTGTACTACATACTAGGCTCTCCAAAAGCGACGTTTCTAAGAAGAAAACAATGCATAAGCGTTGTCATAGCCCAGTCGAAGATCTTGAGTTTTTAACCCGGAGAAAGACCGAGTTTTCAAAACAATGCATTGAGAAATCTCATTATCAGGTACAACCAACGAAGACCAGACCAATGAAGTTTATTTGCATTGATCAATTTATTGGAAGTTCATTTCATAATTAAGCAACAAGTTATTTCTAGACATCTAAATTTGTAAATTTAATTTCTGTTAAGCCCAGAACTTCACAAGAACGATTGCAAATACCAAGTAATGGTGCAATACGAGAGGCTTGGACATTTTCTATATGAGATTTGGATTATTGTTTTCAAGAGTGACCCTTGGTACTTTTTAGTACTTTCAATATTGTTTTGCTACTTGCAAAGTTGTTTGAGTGGTAAATAGATTGTCTTTTAAACTTCTAAGCATATACTTCCTCCGTCCCAAAATTCTTGTCTTAGACTTGTCTAGATATGAATGTATCTAGTCACGTTTTCATATTTTGATACATCTATTTTTAGACAAATTTAAAACAAGAATTTTGGGACGGAGGGAGTATTATTTATCTATTTTATACCCATTGTGACGCACAAGTTTTTTTTATTCTTCCTTCACCCAAAAATGGTTAAAAAAGTTTTTTTTGTTTTATATAAGAAAAACACTTTGTATGTTGTCGCTTGGCTGGGCCTACACCGGAGCCATGTAAGTCATTCGTTTCGGCCTTGCTCCGCTTTTTTGTACGTTGTCGCTTGGTTGTCTCCGCTTTTTTGTTTAATCCGCCATGGAACGGGAGTTCCTAATCGGTGCTTTAAGCCCCGGTTAAGGCAACTGGCGCCTGCAGCACTCGTTGTTGGGCTGTTACTGTCTCGTTCCATATTCGTCTGTTCGACACTAAAAAAAGGATTTTTTTCGTACCCTGCTAGAACCAGGAATCGAAATACTCTCGACATGAACAACAGCAGGCCTTACTAACCACTAGACCGAGCTTCCGTTGACAACCAATAAAAGAAAAGATAACTACTTGACCCTTCCTGGTACAAAATTAAGATATAGTATTATATATCATATATAAAATTATATAAAAAGAAACATAAACTTTGGAAAGAAGTTCAATAAAAATGTAAACCACAAATTCAAAAAATGGAAAAGCTTCATACAAATTGAAAAAAGTTCATAAATTTGAGAAAACTCCATGAAATTAATTTGTTTTCATGAAATTTCGAAAATAAGTTCACAAATTTCAAAAACGTTTATCAAATAAGAAAAACGTCCATCCAATTGAACAAAAGTTCACCATTTTTTTAAAAGTTCATCAAATTTGAAAATATCTAATGCAATTGAAAAAAAGTTCCCCGAATTTTAAAAATAGTTCATCAAATTTGAAAATAGTTCAATGCAATTGAAAAATGTTCATCAAATTTGAAAATAGTTCAACACAATTGAAAAAAGGTTCAACGAATTTAAAAAATAGTTAATCAAGTTTGAAAATAGTTCAGCCCGATTGAAAAAAAGTTCACCAAATTTTAAATAAATTCATCTAAATAGTTCAACACAATAGAAAAAAAGTTCGCCGAATTTTAAAGGAAGTTCATCAAATTTGAAAAAAGTTCATGCAATTAAAAAAGGTTTATCAGATTTTAAAAATGTTGATCGATTTTGGAAAAGTTCATCAAATATGAAAAAAGATCATCGAAATTGAAAACGAACACATCTGTTCTGGAAAATGTTTATCAAATTTGAAAATAGTTCATCAATTTTGAAAATGATTACATGTGCCCCATGGAAACCCCCCCCCCCCCCAGCCGACATGAATGGGATAAAGACAATCAGACTATCATGCGTAGACGAGTTGACACGTCACATATGCATGCACCCCGTGCACCGCATTTACCATCAGAGCATGGTTAATAGTATAGCCAACTGCTGGCTATAAGGAGTCTTATAACCCATCTTATAGCTAGCTTGTATAATAGTTAGCTGTAAAAGAGTATTATTTTTTATCATATATGGCCCACCTTTTATTCTCACAAAGCACCTAGGAGCATGCTAGAGCTGGCTCTTCACGAAGAGCCCGCTTTCCTTCTCTCTCCTCTTCTCTCTCATCCAACTCAGCAAAAATATATTATTTTAATCCTTACAGCCTGCTGACTGTACCTTATTGTACTTGCTCTCATTCATCATCGTCATGGTGAGAAGCAACTAGTGCTTCTTCCTAGACGTAAAAAGTCATCAATTTACTAAAAACAATTATAATCAACATTTCTACCCATACGTAAGCACTTTGCAATGCAATGCTAACTCAAATTAGTATCCCACAAATTGAGTGTGCTGATTTGTTGAGTTGATGCAACAACAAAATAGAAAAGAAATGGATGCCACATTATGGCGACTCCGTGTTTGGGCACAACAGCCGTAGCCTCTATATCCACCAGGATGTTTCGGTTCAAACACATGATAATTTTTAGGAGGCGTAGGCTCCCCTAAAGTTCAACATGCAGATTATGCCTCTCTACTATTAAAGGGGAATGTGCCGTCGTCGTGATGGTTCAACCAAGACAGAACCCGCTCCCCCTCGCTAGCACTGCCACCCCTAGCAGTTCCATCGATTTTTTTCATCCCTCAATAAACCAATCGATTAAATATAGAAAAAACCGGTTCACAGGGAAAACCCTCTACCTCCCCACCTCCGCTCCCTCGCTGGCTAATCCCCCGCATCATGCGATAGCTTCTGCTCTCGCCTCGTGTGATACACACAGAAAAAACCCGTCAATATTGTTATCTCCTCCCCCACAATTAAGTCCTTACCCACGATCTGGCGATCCGCATAGTAGGGCACACAAAAATCAATAACCATGCACACACGTCCCACCAACTCCCCGCTCCTTCCTAGCCCATCTCTCCCTAGAAAATCGCCACCACCGTCGAGCTGGCAGCAGTCGCTCTCCCTCTTTCTTATGGCCGCTGTCCACTTCCCTCACAGCTCACCTCGGTCCTCCTCTACCACGCGCCCGCCTCCTCGCCCAAACGTCGGCCATGCATAGATTATGGCGTCAGCCGGATCGACGAGGACAATGGGGCACCACCGTCGAGCCGACAACAGTTGCTCTCCCTCTTTCTTATGGTGCCGACCACTTCCCTCACAGCTCACCTCGGTCCTCCTCTACCACGCGCCCGCCTCCTCACCCAAACGTCGCCCACACATAGATTAGGGCGTCAGCCAGATCGGCGAGGACAATGGGGTCGGGGACCTGGACCTCGATCTCGATCATCCCGCTCATCTTTGGCAAGTACGGAATTTGTGCGGATGTCGCATCAGCCAACAACGGCGTGGAATCATGGCTAGGTCATACGAGTCTTCGGTCGACGACGCCCTGCCGCCGTTCTGTGTCAGTGTGTGCCGGCGCCGACGCTGACGTCGACGCCATATTCAACATGTTCTTCATGAAAGGAACGAGGAAGACCGGCGTCACCTATCGCCCCTTCTTGTCCGGGATCTACATCCTCTCATCCAAGGCTCCAACTACGTCCTCAATGAACTAAACCAAGCTGCTACCACTACACACCATGTGGATAACGAACCTTCCTTTTCGGTCATGCAAGCTGCGTTCAATGGAACCATTCTTCCAGCAGGAAAGTTTTCATCCCTCTCTCTCTATATGGCTTGTTGTATTTTATACATCATTGTCTTCTCTGTACAATGCTTCTCTCTGTTGCTATCACTGTATGATGATGTAACCTGTTGTTGTTGTATCAATAAAAGTGATTTGCTGATTTTGGAATAAAACGATCAGGTTTGCAGTTCGATCATGTGTGCAGTTTCTTGTATGCTAGAAGGTAGATAGAATTGACTTTGTGTATGTTTAGATTGTTGTTTGGATGTCGATGTTGCAGGGGCTATTTCCCTCCTGGTGAGACTGGCTTGTTTTTGTATTCCCTCTTTTGATGATCTTGCTGTGTGTACCGACTATTTTTAAATGATGTGTCAAGCTTTGTGACTTGACCAGTTGGTGGGGCAAATAAATTGTGGGTTTAACATGATTTATTAGTTGTAGGAGCACTATATCTTTGATAATTCATCCATTCGGTGTGTGGGTCGATTGTGTGTTACATGACAAGTAACTAAAAAAAATAAAGGAAACATAGAATAACTGTCAAATTGATGTAATCAACTGTGTTTTATTTTTGTCTCACTTAATACTCTGTACAAACAAATTAGGAATATTTTTTGCTTCGGCAAAAAATCTAAGATCTACGTGAACTCTACCTTTGGCTGCATACCTTGGTGGTTTCTTCATCATAGCAAGAGTGGCCCACGAGAATATGAGAATTTATCACCTAGCTTAGCCAATGCAACATGAAGAAATATAAGAGGATCTAGTTTAATCCATGTGTATGGTAGCAGATCATCTACTTTGTTTTTTTCAATTTTCTAAATTCCAGTTTCATCTCTACCCGCATTTGTAGGTAAAGAACATGTGCACATACTGTAGTTTGCGCTAGCAGAAGACCTAGAAAATGTAATACAGTGTGTGAGCTACTGAATCGGCATCTAATAAAAAGAGGTATTTTCTTTCATCTCCATACATAACATGACAGTGCTATTGGGTGCTCTCTTTACTAATGCAATTGCCCCACCGACTGCAAAAAAAAAACCTTGAGTTTATATGGTCTTTTGTTTTGCACTATTACAATGTTAAGTCTATTGATTTGTGATATGTAGAGATAAAACACAACTGCAATCAAATTGATTCATCCCACGATGAAGTGTTTCTTGCTCGTTTTGTGAAAACTTCAGTCAGAAATATAAAGTTGAGGGAAAGCACACATTGATAAATGTTTTTATAGTCGTGTGTTATTCGCTAGCCACTGAGCAAATGTATCAACATACATATATTAAAAACGCGGTCTAGTTTATGAATATGAAGTAAATAATATTAAGCAAATGCTCTTTGCTTGTTGAATATTTTTGTTTGTCGTGTGGACCTTGTTTGGAATTTTTATGTGGTGAGAATTCTATGGATGATGTGAATCTGATTTAACTACAATACGTCATACATCAATTTTATGATATTTCACTATGTACCATCATTTGTTATTCGATACATACACCACGCAAATGTTTAGATTTTTTTGCGGGATACATCTTTGTGCAGTACAAGATATTTTTATAACACTGCCTCCAACTCATGGTCTCTCTGTATAAATTTATTATTTGGTGGAACTTTTTTTTCTTTATAACCAATATCATACAAGCTACACAAGATTTGATTGAGCACATCTATATACTTTTTCTTTCTTTCTCATGATGATAAGTAGGTAAGTCTACAATTCAAGTTTGAGTCACATGTCTTGCTTTAGTGTCACATTGTATAGGAACGAAAGTATAAGACTATTTTATGGGATGATGGCCTTTAGCGAAGGGGTTGAGGTATAAGACTATTTTATGGGATGATGGCCTTTGACGAAGAGGTTGTTAGGGCCATGAGAGGGTGGTTCCAGACCTTCATTTTACCCAACGCCTATGAAGAGCCAAGGGTAGACAACACGTTCGTCGATGACCGCAAGAAAACTGGCAAGGTTGTATTGACGTAGGCGACAAATAATGATGGTGAGCCATGTGCAAATTTATTGTCCCGTAGCAACGCACGTGCACTTAACTAGTGCTTGCGTAAAGGCTTGATTTTTTTCTTCTTTTGTTGTACCCTTGAGTCCATCATCATCTGTTCGTAAACATAAGTCTTTTAAAGGTTTTACTAGGAGACTGTATACGGAACAAAATGAATGAATCTAAACTCTAAAGAATGTCCATGTATATTTGTATATAGTTTTTTAGTGAAATATTTAAAAAGACTAATTATATTTAAGAACGGAGTATACATTTCTTTGTAGGGAAGCTTGAACGTTGTGCTTGTCTGATAGTTTTTTGTATGAAAAACTTCCTTTGAGTAACATGATTGTTTAGAAAATATAGATATATTATGATTTGTTTCTTACTTGACTTATACTTCAAGATGATCATGTACTCCTCTATATAGGCCCATGAGGCTCAAGCAATAAAATAATTATTTCACAAACCTCTCTATTCTCTTTCAACATGGTATCTCCCGCGGGTTTCTAGACCTAGCCGCCCGTCGCTTTCGCACCGCACGCCGCCCCCGGGGCGGTCGGCCTCCATGACCGCCGCCGGGGCCTGCGTCGCCCGTACGTAGGGTTTGTCTGTCGGTCTTGTTCGCCAACTGTCCTAAAGAGTCTTTATCCGATCTTTTGATCCGGGTTTTATCTCTTTTGTCGGTCTCTTGATCGGCATTCTTCCTTTTTGGTTTTCCGATCTAAGATCGGTTTGCGTCGCCCGTCGCCGCCGTCGACCACCGCGCCTCTACTCTGACATCGACGCGATCCGGCCTCTACGCCGACCCGGCGACCTCACGCGAGCGGCGGCCCCTCCCGACCGTCAACCGCGCGTCTTTCCGTCATCGCACCGGTCGTCGCTGCCCTTCTCCGACCGGATTTACTTCATCACCATACGGTTGCGCACCGGCTGCGTCAGGCCGGCTCCCGGCTCCGGCCGCGTCGGCCTCGTCTTTCTCGGGGTGGCTGCGTCGGCCTCACCGACTGCATCGGGCCGGCTGCTAGCTGTCGGCCTCGTCGGTTGCCTCTGGCCGACTGTCGGCTTCGACCGCGTCGGCCTCTTCGGCTTCTTGGGGCCGGCCTCGCCGACTGCCTTGGGTCGGCTGCTCGTTGTCGGCTGCGTCGGCCTCGCCATGTGCAGTTGGCCGATTGCCGGCTCCGGCTGTGGTCGTCATCGTCAGCTTCATCTCGGACGTCGCCACCCGGCTCCATCGAGTGACGTCCCTGACCTCGCGCGTGGTCGGACTGATCACCCGCCCGTCCGTGATCCACGTCAGCTACATCGTGTGACCGTTTTGGCCCGTCGATTGCGCGCGCCTTCACAAGTCCCATGAAGATTGTCCCGAGTAAAGCGTGCACCTCCACCGATCGAGCACTGGGATGCCGATGCGTCACCTCGTCGGCCTGCAGCGCCGACTCCCCGTGGTTCTCCTCGCGGCTGCACCGACCCGCGACCCGTCGCAACTCTGCCACTTCGAGCTGTAGCATAGTGGCACACGGTGCCCGCTACTACCCGAGGCCATTCCTGTGGCTGCACCAAGCCACGCACCACCGCTACGCCGCCCCGTCGGGTCGCCACGTCACGGCACGCGATCTACGCCGCCACCCCGAGGTTTTCTCGTCGTCGCCCCGACCCGTGCGCTGCCGGTTCGTCTCCTCTTCAAGTCGTAGCACCGCGGTGCGCGGTCCACTCCGTCGTCCCTGCGTGTCGACTTCCTGTGGTATGCGTCGTGCCGACTCCTTCGGAGCGGGAACGCCATCGTCGGCGCCGGTCTTTGTCATGTTGTCGGGCACTTTCTCGCCTACTTCGAGCATCGCCGCTGCGTTCCTAACCAGTCGCCGAAACCGCCATCAGACCGCCGCCGCCGCTCTCGTTTGGCGCTGATGCAGCTCACTCATCCGAGCCGCGTCGCCCGTTCACCTCCTTAATCTTCATCCAACACCAAGCTCATCACCAACGTCGTCGTCGTCTTTTTCGACCACTTCGTATATTCCGACCACCGCAGGCTACATCGGCCCCTGCAGATTTGCTCCGCAACCATCGTCGAGGCCTTCTCTGCTAGCCTCCTCGACATGGCGTACAAGTTGGTGTGCAGGTCCCCGTCTACGCATGCCCGGTGCTGGCAACACCGTCGCGTGCCTTCGTCCCCGGTGTGTTCCCGAGCCTGGCAAACCTGGAGCGACGCATCGTCAACATCGTTTTCGTCCGTCTACGCATGCCTGGTGCTGGCAAAACTGGTGTGTGCCTTCGTCCACGAAGTGTCCCTGGTCTTGGCAAACCCGACGCACGCATCGTCAACAACGTCTCCTTCCCCGACGCATCACTACTTCGACCACTGCGTCCATGACTGACTCGGCACCTTCTTGCGCTCGCGGCTTCACGATGACTTCCTCGATACCGGCTACCCCGACTCGACATTGACCACGACATTCCTTGCACGGCTACCTCGACCACGGCTACACCATCCTACGCTCTCGGCTACCTCGACAAACGCACAAAGGGCTACCGCCTTGCTTGAGCAACCTCGTCGGTTTCCACTCTAGCCACAACTTACGCGATACATCGACCATTACGACTGTGCAGGGATGACGTCGGCTTACCTTCGGATTCTTCTCCAGTCTCACTGTCTGCGTCGCTACCGTTGTGACTACGGGGGATGTTGAGTAACATGATTGTTTAGGAAACATAGATAGAGTAGGATTTGTTTCTGCCTTGACTTAGGCCCCGTTCGGCAGCTCTCCGCTCCTGGAGCGGCCGGAGCGGAGCGGGCGGCCTGCAGCGTATTTCTTTGGAGTCGTAAAAGTGCTGCTCCGTCCGCTCTCGTATTTTACGGAGCTGGAGGGTACCAACAGGACCTTATACTTCAAGATAATAATGTACTCCTAGGATGTTTAGGAAACCAATTTAGGGTATCAAGGCCAGTCAATGTTTGGACCGTTGATATCCAATCCGAGGACGCACGCAGATCTGATCATCCCATCTCCAACGCCCAATCTATCTGTCCTTCCAATGCCGCGGAATCGAGCAGCGGGCGCCGCCGCCGGCGTGGCCGGCCTCCCGCCGGACATGCTAGCCAACATCCGAGGCCGCCTGAGCCTCCTCGACCGCCTCGCCTTCGCCGCCGCCTTCCGCATGCCGGTGGCGCCGTGCCTCGTCCTGCCTGCCGACACCCCGGAGACCGCCACTCTCTTCTCGCTCGCGCACCGCCGCTCCGCCGTCGTGCGCGCCCCGGGGCCCGACCACCTCGTCCTGGGATCCTCATTCTCCCGCGGGTGGCTCGTCACCGCCGATGCCTTGGCCCGGCTGCGCCTCGTCAACCCGGTCACCGGCGAGCAGCGCGCGCTCCCGGCCATCGAGACCATCCCCTGCGTCGACGCCCAGCGCGGGGGCTCCGTCTTCTCGTTCGAGGAGAAGCCGTTCATCAGGGGACCCCCGCCGTACCCCGCCGGATTCGCAGTGATGACCCCCGGCGCGATGCGCCGCTACTTCTACCGCAAGGTCGTCCTCTCCGACTCCGGCGCCGTCGCCATGCTTATCACCGATCTACGGTACGGCGCTGTGGCCTTCGCCACCGCGGAGGGCCGCGTGTGGAGGCTAGTGCCCTCGCGCCACGGCATCGCCAAGGCCGGGACGAAGTGTGCCAGGTGGCCGAGGCCGCCCTCCCGCGACAGCGTCGAGGACGCCGTCCACCACGAGGGCAGGTTCTACTCGATCACTTACTCCGGCGAGGTCGAGGCGTGGGAGCAGG
This sequence comes from Hordeum vulgare subsp. vulgare, assembly GCF_904849725.1. Classification (NCBI taxonomy): domain Eukaryota; kingdom Viridiplantae; phylum Streptophyta; class Magnoliopsida; order Poales; family Poaceae; genus Hordeum; species Hordeum vulgare. The sequence continues at coordinate 597,155,809 of NC_058524.1, forward strand.
ACGCCGATGGCACCGGCGTGTTCACCAGTGTGGTGGTGGCCCCAGGGCAGCCCTGGTGCGACCACCGCAAGTACCTGCTGACGGCGCCGGGCGGCCGGCTGATGGTCGTGCTCAAGCAGTCTGATAGGATCACGCATCGGTTGACATTCAAGGTGCAGGTCCTTGACGCTGGTGCCGAGCAATGGAAGGAGGCGGGCGACATCGGCGACGCCGCGCTGTTTGTCGGGGTGAACGGTTCGCTGTGCGTGTCGACGGGGGAGCACCCTGAGCTTAGTGCCGGTTGCGTCTACTACACCGCCGACGATCTGTCGCCATACTACCCCGACAACCAGCGTGGCGCCGGGGTGTTCAGCCTCAAGGACGGCAGGGAGGAGAAGGTCGAGGGCCTTGGGCCGCACCGGAACAAGCCGCCGCCGGCGTGGTTCACGCTTTGCATCCCATGATATATAGATTTGATTTGATGATTGATTCGGATTTGGTAGCTTGGGTAGGTTAGCTTGCATTTCGCAAAACATCAAACAAGGGTGGGTGGCCATTTAGCAGTTTGCTTTCAAGTTTTTTTGAGGAAACATTGGGTGGGTTAATCAGTTTGAACTTTATGATATGATGGTGATTTCAACCAAGATTGTTAATCAGTTAACTCAATTATTGCCTTGTGAAGTTTCTGGATTAACAGGTTTAATTTCAGAAGAGAGCAGTAGTTATAATTATCTATTCCGAACTGCAACAAAGCTAACAGCAAGCTGCACTTGTTTTCTAGCCCTCTAGGGTATCAAAAGGGATGTATATATTGCAGTGTTGTAGCATGGTTATCACACCCTGCCTGTGGCAGGCAGCTGGATATCATACTCAACTCAACTCATATCTGCATGTAGTTTGAAAAAAAGAATCAGATATACATTTGTCAAGTGGGTTGGGATCCCACTTAAGTTTTAGGTGGTTGTTGCCTTGTTGGCTATGCATGTGCTGATGATGTTGCCCGGGTGACATTTTTTTGAAGACAGTGGGGTTTTCAGACTTGGTATAAATTTGGAGTTTGTTTTGTCTAGTGATTGTTTCAAACTGCAACCAAGTTATATATAGCATGCATCATAAGCCAATTCTGGAATGTGGTTGCCTTTATACATGCATCTGCCTGCCTGCTGTTGATCAAGGTTAGTTTGGACACGGCAGATCTGAGGGGTAGGTTGCTGAGAGGGTACAGTACTTAAGCATGCATTTGATGCCTTTGATTATCAAAAGGAACCAAGCTGTGGTTTTTACCCATTTCTGTTGCTGCTGGGGTAACATCCTCTGCTTTCTTTTACGTCCCAGCAGAGCACCACTCCTACTGCAGTGCACTTTTATCAAGATATATGCATACCGAGGTTTCGGTAACTAAGAAAGCAATTTCGGAACAAAATGTAATTTAAGATATGCAACAAAGAACAGGGAGCATGATAATTTTAAGATACGTTGGAAGCATAGCACATCGCCTTCGCAAGCGGACAAGCTGTGAGCTCACCCGGCAGCATAGCTGTTTCTTCCTTGAAAGCTTCTCACAAGCTGTGAGGGTTGACTCATGTAGACTTATCCAAGGTTGTTAGCTGTGCTTTTGGCAGTGAGCGCTGGTCGACGGAAAGCAGCAACGATCCAGGTGAGCATGCCCCCCTGAACTGAGCTTTCTTCTGTCTGATTTCTCCTTCTGCGTTCCACATAATTTTTTTTGTTCGCTTCAGTGCACTTTCAAAATTAGAATACAACGAGCTATTTTAGCTTAGTAGAAACTTGTATTCAAACTTAAGAAAAAAAAATGATGATTGCAAAGCTTAGACTGCAGGGATCAGGTTTAATGTTTTCCAATGATGGTTGCAACAAAGATTATTGATTGATTATTGCCTTGTGAGGTTTAGTTCAGAACTGAACAGAAGAGAGCAGTTCTTATAATTATGTATACCAAACTGCAACCAGGCTAACAAGCTAACAAGCTGCACTTGTTTTCCAGGGTGAATAGATTATTTCAAAAGGAAATTATTGGAGTGTGCAGTAAAGCTAGCTAAGGTATTGTACTTTAGCACATTAACACAGTATATGCATGTGTTGTTGATGCTGCTGCTGGTGCTGCTTGGGAGCTTGCTTACTGCACTTTGTTTTAAGACGGTGTTTGGGGTTTCTGTTCTGCCTTGTGATTGTTACCCCAACCTTGTTTGTAGGTTGGGGTTCAACAGGAGTAAGGGAAACAACTGGTCTGCAGGTTGGGGTTCAACATGAACATGAATAAGGGAAACAACTGGTCTGCAGGTTAACACTTTCTTCTGTGTCTCTCCCCATGTGATATTCTGGGAAACAAGAGGGAGTACTTGGTTTTTAATTTCACGTAATATGTTCTTCATCGGAGCCGTGGAATCAAGCTAAAGGTTATGAACCCATGTCTGCAACCGGATTGGAAAACAGATCATTAGGCCATGTTTGGTTCATAAGTCCTAGGACTTTTTTTAGTCCCAACTTATAAGTCCTAAGTCACTAAAAAGTTCCTACCTGTTTGGTTCCTAGGACTTAACATGTACTAAAAGACCATATTACAACTATAAGTCCCTATAAGTCTCTTCTTAGGAGTCTTATTTCATAAGTCCCAAATACCCACTTTAAATCCCTATAAGTCCCTCCGTTTGATTTAGATGGGACTTAAAGGGACTTATAAGTTCTAAGTCCCTGTAACGAAACACCCTCTTAGTCCACAAGTTAAAGGTGTTACGGAGTGTGGAACCAAGCTAAAAGCATGGATGAGTGATACTGGGCTGAAATAATAAAATATATGTTGAGTGCAATAAATTCCTGCTGTAAAAAAAATTGGTGCCAAAAACAAAAAAGAAATCACATGTGTTAAAGCAAAATTGGTGGAATACTTTGTACTCCCTCCGTCACGGTTTAGAAGGCACGCATGAAAATCTTTGGAACCAAAATAGTCATCGATTGGTTGTGAGATGTAACAGGTGTAAATGTTAATGCGTCTAATCAACTGAGAAAATACTAGTACTAATGCGTGAGCAGCAAATTGAGAGGACGCATGTATGACTAGTACTAGTATTAATTAATAAGAGTAATTGCTTTCGCGCCTTAAACCTTGTCTATTTTGAAATGCACAAAGTTTAACCGTGTCTTCTATACCGTGACGGAGGGAGTAATTAATAAAAGTAATTGCTTCCGCGCCTTAAACTTTGTCTATTTTAAAAATGCACACAAGTTTAACTGTGCCTTTTAAACGTGACGGAGGAAGTAGTATCTGATTGTGTACGCACACATCCCTAAACGAAATGTGCGACATCCCAAAACCAGGACTGCTAGTTTTTCATTTCGCTACAGCTAGAAATCTCATGTCCACCAGCTGGTCAGCTCTTCCGGAAAAAGAGAAGTGCTACCAACTTATTTTCGCCTAGCACTTCATTTCATAATGGAGCTGGATTTCGTTGAAGCAAAAAACCTTGCCTTAATGAAAATCATGATGATTCAGGAGAATTATTGATCAAGGAATAAAAAAAAAGAAACACACTGGTCATGGTCGCCTGAGTTTCACCATTAAAAAAAAACACCATGATTCAAACTCTTCTCAATGCCTTACTTCACTAGTTGAGAGGGAGAGAGATGACCTGGTCGCTGCCTTCTAATCCCTTTGTATCTAAATAATTATAATTAAGAAAAACTAGATTAATTTTCACCAACTATAATTATTTACGTATGAAGGAAGTATATACCAATGGATGAAGTAAAACGTTGTCGTGGAGATAGGGCAGAGCTGGCATCAGGAGGGACGACAACGACATGGAGGAGAACGATGGGGGATCTCTAAGCCGCAAGGAACTAGCGGCGGAGAGCTTCGCATTGCCGTGTCGTGGGCACATGCGCGACCTAGTACGCCGGTAGTTGGCCCACACACATCCACGTTACTGTCGACGGCAATAACTCCGGCTTGCCTCTTGCCGCCGAAGATGAGGGCGGCGTGTAGAGCAAGGTCATGTGGGGGAGGTCGGACAGACATCGGAGAGGCAAGGGGGTGCGTGCTGCGGCGTGGTCGACAACAAGGCAAGAGGTGTGCAGAGGTTGGGCGAGCAGGTTGTTAGAAATTTTTTATTTTAACACGGTGAAAAAAAAGAGACCAGCCGGGCTAGACTAGCCTGTTGGTATATTTTTATAGAAAAAACTCCGTAAACACAAGTGCTAGAGCGGAGACTCGAACACTGATGTATTGGCTGCAAACTCCAGCGCGAAAAGGGATTTGCGGGCACTAAGGGCCTGTTTGGGACCGTTCTGCTTCATCAAAATAAGTTCCGCTTCATCAAATCCATTTTAAAGTAGTTTCATATAGGAGTTGCAACCATTTAAACGGTGGCTTGGTTGCTAGAGAGATGTGCATCATGGGCTGTTAGATTTTGTTTATTAGACGGTGAAGATTATTTGGTCCTTCGGTTTTACTATGGGGAGTGATCTACGCCGGCGCGCCGGCCCTAACTTTCGGCCGGCCGCGCGCGGGCCGCACGATCCACCAACCCCCGCGCGTCCGCACCATTGGATCCGCATGCAACATTTTTCCCCATATGCAGTAAAATTTTGATGCGATGCAGCAATTTTTTCAACGGTTGCAACAAAAAATAAAATTTGTAGCAAAAAGAATATCTACGTGATCGTAGCAAAAAAACGAAGCTGATGGTGCGTGGTAGCAAAAGTCAAACGCCGGTTGTAACAAGAATTTACGTGACGTGTATGCAACTTTTTTAGTGAACGGTTGCAGCACAACATGATGCCGGTTGTAGCAAAAATTAACACGGTTGTAGCAAAAGTAAAAAAAAAACATTGATTGTAACGAAAAATCCGATGAACTGGAGTTGAAACAAACGTATATGCAGCTTTTTACTGAGGCAAAAATGTAATAAAAAAATGCTTGCAGCAAAAATGACACTGGTTGCAACAAATTTAGACGAAAAATGTTGCATCCACTGACCAGCGAAGCGCGCGGGTGGGAAAAATGTTACATGGGTCCGCACGCGCGAGGGGCGACCGACGCGTCGGTTCGGCCGGCGCGTCGTATGGAAACGATTCCTTTTTTACTATAGGGTTTGTAGACGAATATAGCTATTCGTAGCTCATTGCGCGCGCAACGCCTATCACAGCCATTGTTTCAACATATGGATCCGGGTTGATTTGCATGTGCATGACCCCTCTTACTCTCTTTCCCTGCTAACGCGCTGACACATGCATGCATGCCTATGTCATCTTTCCTCTCTCCTCAAACTTCATTACTCCCTCCATTACAGTATATTGGGCGTATCTCACAGGGCACTGGGACCTAGATGTTTTTCTATTGGTAGAAAAAACCGGACCAACGAGTTGTAAAAACACCTAATTAATCGTAAAACTGACGCATTAGTAACACCCCGTCCACTAACGAGCTACTTCGTCGCATGCATTGGTGGAGACGGTTTCCAAAACACCCCAATTAATAGGCTAATTAATGTTATGCGCCTTATTTCCTTCTAATTGTGAAAATTTATCGTTTTGGAGATACGCCTAATATACTGTGATGGAGGAAGTACTTTTAGTTGTTTTTTGACAGTTTAGATGCTTGATATCTTTAAAATTAAAATTTTGTTTTTAAAACTTTATATACATTTGAACTGCTGGTGCTAAGATCTTTAGAACAAGATCAGTCATGGATAACCTTTAAACAAACTTTTGTTAACTGCAATTGAAATATGTAGTTTTAGAAGATTAGCAGTGTTTTCTGTAAGGAACTTTGCCGGCCATAGTGAAGAACTTTTTTATTTTCATCGCAAAGTGCTAAATAAGCAGAATCAAGAGATGAAGAACTTTCTCAATAGCGGGTCTGCACTTTATTAAAAGTATTGAAGAACTTTCGTAGAGAATGTATTTGAAATCGAAGAATTTTATAGACAGCTTGTGTGAACTTTGATGAAAAGTGTATGAAACTTTGTTAGAAATATATTGATATTGGACTTGTTTCATAGAGCTAACCGTGGGAAACTTCAATACATAAATGAATTTAAATTTGCATAATTTATTTAAAAGTTAGGACGACATATAACTTTTTCTAGCAAATACTAGTATGATGGAGGCATTAAAGTATATGACATATTGATTTGACCTGCATGCATGAAACCAGCTGCATGTCGATTTGCTGTCCAAAATGATGAGTGGTTCAGATATAGGTTGCGCGGCCAATGAGTTATGAAAAATCCACTCTCGCACGGGCCGCCACCTTGGTCATTTTTCCACTCGAGTCTCCTGCCGTCAACGCCGGTCGCCGCCGCCGCCAAGTGTTCTTCCTGCCGGGCGGCGGGCGAGCACTCTTCTCCCTCCCTTCATCCCTCCCTCGTCGCCTCCACCTTCCCCTCTCCCACCTCGCCGGCCATCTCCGCACCACCCCGGCCGCCCTCTCCTTGCGGCGGCGCCGTCATCCTCTGCTCCCTCCAGCGCCACCGCTCTCCGTTAGGCACGGCGGGTCCGGCTCCCTGGGATCCAAATCCTGCCGCCGCAGCACCGATCTGCCCGCATCCGCTTGCCGGTCGCTAAGGGGCCAGCGGCTGTCCTCGCCGGTCGCCGCCTCCTCCGCCGGCCGGCGCCAGGTACTCACAAGCAAGGCTGCGCCCAGAAAGCTGGGACCTTTCTTCTCCGGTGGCACGGTGAGCCCCCCTTTTCCTCCCTGTTTGCTCCGAACGAATCTCTGAATCAACCCTGTATCACCTGCACTAATCAGCAACCGCTTACACGCAGAAAAAACGTTAGATCCCAAGTTCCCAACCAAAGAGGAAAGTGTTCCCTATCCAATCCTCACCATGGAAACCGCCAGCAAGAACGTCACCAATGTCGTGCGCTCCATGAAGCTGCTCAAGGTCGACGGCTACTGTGCCACCAAAACCATGGGCAACGAGGACTGCATCAAGTCCACCCACAGCATTGGTGGGTATGAGTGAGAGATCTGCATCTACCCCGCGATGATGCCGCACGCACGCGACGGCACCCCGTGGGTGGCGGTGAAGCTCGTGTTCCTCAGCGAGACCTGCCCGTCCATCGTGAGGGCGAACCTAAGCTGTCGTCTGGTTGATCCGAGGAGTGTCCTTCGACCGTCTGAAGAAAAGAGTGTGTCATGTATATTCAACTTTCCTCCTTATCAAAAAAAAAAAATGTATATTCAACCGGTCTTGGGTATCACGTTGTCTTCAGATGTGCTCGCCTTTCGTCAGTGAAGATTGTTCGCTTCCAGTTCGTCTCATGTCGACGGGCACCCTAGCATCATCCGGTTATCTCAGGAATGATTCTTTTACCGTGCTATGCGTTATCACGGTACTGAAGGATGATTTGCCAGCACGAGCAGCAACGGTGCCGGGTAAAGAAGTGACCGGGTCATCACCTAGCCTGCAGAATCACCTTGCTGAGCTCCTGCACAGTGGGTTGGAAGCAGATGTCACATTTGTTGTGTCGGGCAAGTCCTTCGCTGCACACAATGTCATCCTTGCTGCGAGGTCCCCTGTACTGATGGCGGAGTTCTTTGGACACATGAAGGAGACAAGCTCACAGCGCGTCGAGATCAAGGACATTGTTGCGGTGGTTTTCAAGCCGTTACTTTACTTCATCTACAACGACTCTGTGATGGAATTTGAAATGCAGCATGAGGAGGTCACGATGTTGGCCCAGCATTTACTTGCAGCTGCTGACAAGTATGGACTTGATAGGCTCAAGGAGATCTGTGAAGGCAAGCTATCTGATGGCATCAGTGTCGACACAGCAGCAACTACTCTGGCATTAGCAGAGCAGCACAACTGCCCGCAGCTCAAAGTGAAATGTGTTGACTTCATCGTTGGCACTCCTGCAATTCTTGATGCTGTGTTGGCGACGGACGGATATAAGCATCTGGAGGCAAGCTGTCCTATGGTGTTGCCGGAGCTTCTCAAGTCTGCGCGGGGCAGAAAGAGTTGACGTGTGACCGTAAGGGTGCTAAAGGTCCAAGATTTTATCATGCCCGTAGTCTATGTTTATGGTTGCCATGCATCTGTGGTCCAGTAGAAACCTGTGTCTGTATTCACATAAACTGGAAAAACTTATGTCCATCTACGTATATGTATGACCATCTTAATGCTTGCATTTCCTCTCCAATTTGATCTAATTTAGTGCTAAATGATCCAAATTTTTGTATCTCTCTTCTTCTGTGCTTGTCATTATTTGCACAATGATACTTATGTGATTATGTGTGCCCAGCTTGGTCAAATTTTGTTGGTTTGAAGAATGTCAGACATGATTTCCTTAGTTGCAGGCTGCAGCCACATAATCCTGATTATTTTACCTTGTACTCCCTCTGTTCCTAAATATAAGATGTTTTGGCAGTTCCATTTGAACTGCCAAAACGTCATATATTTATGAACGGGGGGAGTAGTATCGTTGTATGCCGGGAATTCTTTTGATTTCGGATTTCGGAACAGCATTAGGAAACTAATTACCATCTGATTGTTCTAGTTACAGAGAGGCTTTCTGTGTTGTAAGCCAAGAGCCAACACCTGAACCAGCCTAGTGTTCGCCTTCGCGATGGAGGGGTATGCATCTGGCGCAAGCTATCTTTCAATGCTGGTTGACCTTCTCTAGTCTGCCCGTGGGATTTGATGTCCAAAATATGATGTTGCATAGTCTTTGTTTGTGTTTGTCATGTTTGCATGTCTAGTTAACTTATGTTTTGTACCCTGTCTTTTGAATGAACTAAAGCTCAGCTAGACGCCTCTCTTTTTGTGCTTATTATGCATCCATGTTCCAAGTCAAGTAATAATGTATGTTTCGCAAACTTATGTTACGTACTCCCTACAACTTTACTATCCTCTGTTCCTGAACAGTATGATCTAATTTAGTGCTAAATGGTTCAAGATTTCGTATATATCTCCTGTATGCTTGTCAGTGGCAGAAGGTGGGCAGGGCTTGGCAAGAACTAACACAAGGCGTGCAGGGCTTGTATGTTTTGTGCAGCATCCAGATTCATGGATTGGATATATTTATGGACATTTGTAACACTGTAAAGAGAGAATCCGAACAGCACTCCACATTATCCTTGTTAACGTGTACATTTTTATTTGGAAATTATCAATTGGCTCCCGGCATCCATGGGGAGCCAGTATTTTCAAGTATACAGAAATATTAGATATTCAACATATCACAACCTAGATATGTTTGCAAAATTAAGAAATAAAATGGCTCGCTTGTTCCTAGCAAAAACTCAAAGCCTGCCTTGCTTCGGAGCAAATTATTTAGTTATTCTTATGAGGACAGGGATCGGGAAACCAAAGGTAAATCCTTATTAGCCTTGATTTGCCTCTACACATTCATAACTGCAGTTCGTTTTAAAATTCAGTAGCAATGCTACTTTGCTTCTGAGTGATGTTAATTTTTCTCCTTTCTCCAAGGTCTCAATGACTTGGCGAACATTTGAAGTTTAACTCTTCTACGATATGAGTTAGCTTAAGAAATATTTTCCCCTCACTTTCTGTCGCAAAAAAGACAAACAAATTTGGTTGTTATGATCGAGTCACGGGTAGGCCAAAGCGAAGGCCGATTAAAAATAATTATGTATATACTCCCTCCGTTTCTAAATATAAGACCTTTAAGAGATTTTACTATAAACTACATACGGATGTATATAGACATATTTTAGAATATAGATTCACTCATTTTGCTTCGTATGTACTCCCTCCGTTCCATAATATAAGTCTTTTTAGAGATTCCACTAGAGGACTACATACGGATGTATATAGACATACTTTAGAGCATAATTCACTCATTTTGCTATGTATGTAGTCCCTTAGTGAAATCGCTTAAAAGACTTATATTTAGGAACGGAGGGAGTAGTCCATAGTGAAATGTCTAAAAGGTCTTATATTTAGAAAGGGAGGGAGTAGATGGCAGCAAGGGATACTCATTTTATTGGTTGCTGCTAAGTACAATCACAGCCGTTGAACATCGATTATATAAGATCCCATGATCGAGAAGCTAGCTCTTCAATTCTTTTCTCTTCTCCTAGAACGGAGCAGCTCTTGGAAGTCAATTGGCCTTCTGGCTCCATTTCCTGTTGCAGTTTTGCATGCAGATCGCGGCGTCAGCTGCATCTGCGAAAGTGCAATGCAAGAACAGAAATGATCAGAACAGAAGAGAAGAAACGATCCTTGTCAAAAGAGAAAGAAAGACGCAGATTCAACTCATCAATTCTTCAAAAGATGAAAAATGAATGCGGTCAATATGGTCCCGCCATCTTACCGTCTGGCTCCGCCGCCCAGCCACAGACGCTCAGGCTCAGCTTGCAGGCCATCCGGCATGTGGCGCCGCCGTCATCACCGACTGCGGCCTGGCTGGTGCCGGGGCTGGAGCTGCAGTAGTTGACGCAGGATGGGAGGCAGAGCCAGCGCGGCGCGTCGTGCCTGCACTCGGCGTAGCAGTCTCTATAGCACTTGCAGTACTCGGAGTCGGACATGGCAGCCACCTGCTGCAGCTCCACGAGGAGCAGGAGCACGCACAGCGCGGCCATGGCGCCGGCCACCCTCAACTTCTTCGCCTCCATCTCCTTCCTCGGGCAAGCTAGCTGTGGCCTCTTCTTCCTCTTCTCCGGGATCAAGGGTGGGGGGCAGAGGAAAGAACTGCTGTGGTGAGAGTGTGAGGCTGTGTGGGTTCTTCTTATATGGGCACCGGAGCTCCGAGGACAAAACCGACATTTTAACTCTCGTAGTTTATTTCCCGGTAAGGCCTAGTTCGGTTAATCCCTTTCCTATGGAGATTGGAGGGGATATGCACGGATTTTGGCTTGTAGGTGATTTAATCCACCTCAACCGAACGGGCATCGTCGCCGGGATATCCGGCATGTTTCCGGTGAAAGGAAGATGATGGGCAGGTGGAGTGTCCTGTAGCATAACCTTGGACCTCAAAACGTGAGTAGACAAGCCCTGATCGATGGAGCTGCCTGTATTGATGTAGAAAGAAAACAGAATGCAGTTCAGATACGCTGCTGTTTATATATATACCACTGATGAAGGTCTCAAATTCTAATACTAGTATGTCTTTAGCTGTACAGCACTACTGCCCGCAGCTCAAGGTGAAGGCTAGAATTCTTGATGCCGTGTTGGTGACACAAGGTTAAAGGTATCTGGTGGCAAACTGTTCTATATATTGTGTTGCCCGAGCTTTCAAGTCTGCACGGGGCAGGAAGGGTTGAAGGGTAAAACTAAAATCTTATGCCCACTGTACATATGTTAGAATGAAGTGCACTGTAGGTCCCAGAAGTATTACATGTGTGTCATGTAGGTCCTTCAACTATAAAAATCGATATTTAGGTCCTCAAAATGCGGCATTTAGGTCCAAATTCTGTCCCAGCCCACATGACTGGCCAGCCGACCCTGTTGACGTGTGACACGTCGGATGGGAGGGCCCGCAAGGTAACGACCATGCAAGTAACTTCAAATAAATTCTGGGGAACGATAAATGCATTTCACTCCAAATAAATTCAAATTCCTGGTTTCAAAAAATGTTCATGAATACTCGAGAACATTTTCTGAAACTATGAACATTCAAATTAATAAAGTTCTTTTAAATTCATAAGCCTCCAAATGTTTTTGCAAATTAATGAACATTTTTAAATTTACAAACTTTTTAAAAATTGTTAATAGTTTTTCCAAATTCATCGTTCGCGGACTTGTTTTCCAAATTCATCGTTCATGAACATTTTTTTGAAGTCACAAACATCTTTTCTATATTCGCTAACATATTGTGGTTCGCGAACATATTTTCCACTTTTATGGTTCGAGAACATTTAATCCATATCTGCGAACATTTTTTGTTGTTCGCGAACATATTTTCAAATTTATTGTTCGTGAACATATTTTCTTTTCTTTTAAAATTTATCACCCATGAATATTTTTTTAACGTCATGATTCTTTTCCATATTCATCGTTCACAAACTTTTTTCAAATTCTTCGTTCGGAAACATTTTTTCATATTCATGATTATATATCTAATTTATTGTCTGTGAAGATATTTTTTAAGTCGGGCACATTTTTTACATATATGTGTATATTTTTTTAAATTAGTGAACAGTTTTATGAAGTCATGAACATTTTTTCCAAATTCATTAATCTTTTTTGAAACTATGAATTTGATTTATATGTATATCTCCGTCACTAGCAGTTACCTTGCGGGCCCCCCTTCCAACATGTCACTGGACAATGACGCCAGCTGGTCGATCACATAGGTAGGACGGATTTTGGACCTAAGAGCATCTTCAACAGCCACGCTTCGTGCCGCGTCCAAAAAATGTATTTGCCGCGCGCGCTTTGGCTGGTTTAGCGCGGGGATAGGTGCTGGCTCCAACGGCCGCGCTATAATGCAGCGCGCGCGCGCCGCTCTAGCAGCGCCCAAAAATGCAGTGCACGCAGCACGCACAAACTACATGTACATTTCAGAAAATAGGAGCAAAAATGATCAAACAAATAAAATAAATCAACAACAAATAGTCGGAGGCGCGCGAGGGCCGGCGGGACTAGAAGCGGGTGGGGCGGAAGCGCGGCAGCGCGGGGAGGCCGGGGAAGCGCCTGAACGGTCGCCGGCGGGCGCGGGCGGCGGCCGCAGCGGAGACAGGCCGGGGAAGCGCCTGAGTGGTCGCCGGCGAGCGCGGGCGACGACGGCGGCGCGGGGATAGGCCCGGGAGCGCCTGAACGGTCGCCGGAGGCGAGCGGCGGCGGCGGCGCGGCCGGATGGGGGTGGCAGTGGGGAGCGAGCGCGGGAAAGAGGAGGAGCGAGCGCGGGAGCTGGCGCAACAAATAAGGGACGCGCGATTGCGTTTCGGCCAGCGTGCTGAACTGAAAATGCCGCGCGTGCCTTTTTGCGCGCCCGCTGGAGCTGCCAGCCGCGTTGCGCGCGCGCTAAAACTGTCTTTTTTTGCGGCGCGGCACTAGTATAGCGCGGCTGTTGAAGATGCTCTAAATAAACACTTACTACACTTTGAGGATCCGCATGCCGATTTTCATAGTTTGAGGACCTATATGACACCCCTGCAATAGTTCAGGGACCTACAATAAACTTCACTCCATATGTTATGAGTAACTTACTGCTTGAGTTTGCACTCCAGTTTGATTTGATTCAGGGATAAATTATACTAAGGTTCGGTATTCGTGTCATTTGCTTGTCAAGTATTAGCACAAGGTGATTCATATGTGTGCCCAGCTTGGTAGAGACTTATGATTTTTCAGAGATGTTATAAGAGTAGGATGATTGAGATCGTGCAGACATGACTTGCTCAGCTGCAGGCTGCAGCCACACGATTCCTGTGTCTGTTTTACATAGTATTCACAATCAAATGTGGAACCGCGACAGGAAAATAAATACCGTCTGATTATGTTAGTTACAAAAAGTAAGGTCATTCCGGTGATTACTGTACCTGATTTGTGAAGATTTATGCGTGCCACAGCATCCCGTGAGAATCGACACACTGATTTAGGGTGTGTTTGGTTGGAGGGATATGCTAGGGTGGTTGTTGGTATCTCTAACCAGGTGGCTGGGGATAGCCTTTTTTTATTTGGTTGGGAGGGTGGGGTTATCCTTTTGTTTTTTTTGGTTGGGAGGATGAGATCCCAGCCGCGCTGGCCTCCTGCCGCCGGCCTCCTCCCGCGCCGGCCGCCCTCCCGCGTCGGCCGCCTCCCGCGCCGGCCTGGCCCGGGATCGAGAGGAGTGGCGCGACGCGTGCGGAGTGGTTGCCGCCGCCCGCCCATTTTTTGCGGTTGACCACGTCCCTTTTTTTAGGGAATATTCCTAGCATCTGGTTGTCTCTATCCCTCCTCGTTCCAGATCCAAATGTATGACAACCACAGAAAAAGTGGTTATCCCTATCCCTGGGAGGATATCCCTGCAACCAAACACACCCTTAAAAATTTCTTTGTATGGTCTGGTCACACTTCCTGATCAGGTTTATCTAGGCAAAGCCTCGACCAAACAGTACTACACTATAAACAAAGGACCCACAACATCCTAAACACCGGCCTGAAGGGAGTACTGTGACACTCTCCTTTACAGAGACTTGGTAACTCATGCATGAGTACAGTACAGTCCAAGCTGCTTGTAAAAAAAAATAAAAAATCTTACGTCCTAACGTAACTCATGCAATGGGATCACGTGTGAGACTTCCGTTGTGAACGCTTGACATCGTCCCAATGCAAGATGAACGACAACTACGAAGCGACCCAACAATTAAGACATGCATGGAGAAGGCCAACAAGCAGTCTATTCGTACTCCACTCCACCTCCCTGTTGGTTTCCATGGGCATGCAGTTAATCAACGTTGTGCTATAAAACTGCACCACCCCCACAATCAATCACCTCACACCGTGAAAACATCTTGTGTTTCGTCTCCAGCCTTTCTTGGTGGAAAAAAATACAGTCTCCAGTCTCTCGCCATGGCAATTACAACCAATATCACCGATGCTGCGCGCCTGGTGAATCGGCTCAAGATCGACGGTTTCTCCACGACCGTCACCATGGGAGACGACGACTGCATCCTACCCGGCAGGTGCGCCGTCGGCGGATACGAGTGGGAGGTGTGTGTATACCCTGCACGGACGTCGGGCAGCCCCGATGGCAAGAAATGGGTGGCGCTGCGCCTTGCCTTGCTAAGCGAGCCCCGCACCCCTGCTGTGAGGGCCAACCTATGCTGCCTGGCGTTGCATCTGGCGTACATAACCTCACCGAAGAAAGAGTCGGGGGTATTCAGGCGTCCCAAGGATTGTACACCGTTTGTTTACCTCGTCTCCGTTAGTGATGTTGAGAACTCGGGCTATCTCAGTCGCGATGCCTTTACCATGGAATGCACCATCACGGTGCTCAACGAGTCGCCGACTTCCCAGGCGAAAGAGATGTCCGTACCGTCGTCCAACTTGAACCAGAACCTCGGTGAGCTCCTGCAGACCGAGATGGGGGCGGATGCCACTTTTCTCGTATCCGGCGAGCATTTTGCTGCGCACAAGAACATACTTGCCGCAAGGTCTCCTGTTTTCAAGGCGCAGTTCTTTGGAGAAATGAAGGACAAGTCGTCTCCCAGCATCGAGGTTGAGGGCATGGAGGCGACGGTCTTCAAGGCCATGCTTCACTTCATCTACACCGACACAGTGCCAGAGCTTGACGAGCAAGGGCTCGAGGCGGTGGCGGCGGTGGCTCAGCATCTTCTTGTGGCCGCTGACAGGTATGGATTGGACAGATTCAAGACTATCTGTGAAAACAAGCCCTCCAGTGGCATCACCGTCGACATGGCGGCGACGACTTTGGCCTTGGCAGAGCAACACAACTGCTCGCATCTCAAGGCCAGCTGTGTCGAGTTCATCGTCAGCACTCCTGAAGTTCTTGACGCTGTCTTGGCGACGGAGGGGTACAAGGATTTGTTGGCAAGCTGTTCTTCAGTGCTGGCTGATCTTCTCAAATCTGTGCGTGGGAGAAAGAATTGATTTATTGAAGGTGGATGTTTGGTACTACTAATTTGTGTTTCCTTCAGTGTTATGTAATTTAGCGCTAAAATGTTCAGGATTGGCTATCTTTTTCTATGTGTGAGTTCTTCTTTTTTGATCGACATTTCGCTAAACAGATCCGCCTCTTGCGTTGTCTCTGCAGCAGCTGTTGGCAGAAAAAAAGAGGGAGAATTATACGTTCGTAACCAAAGTTTCGGTGAAAAACAACGTTTTTTGCGGCTTGTGTAAAAAGAAAATATTCAATGCTTGATTATAGCTATTCATGAGACATTTTTTTAATCTTTTTTATACATGCCATAAAAGGTTTTTCTTTGCGAAATTTTGTGCGTGAACATAAAATGTCCTGATGTACATGCATAATTATTGTTTCAATATTTTTTAAGATCTTGAAATGTGTTTTTTATAGATATTCCATAGTTGGTGTATTATTCCCGGTTGGGTCAAAACACCACTCTCCTAATAGAGCACTTTTTTTAGATCCGCCTTTCGGGAACTCGAAGCGTTTCTACGTCTCGAGGATGAAGAAAGCCCAATCATTCTCCTTTATAATACCCAAAATAGGCATTGAGCCTTTCTATCTTTAGCAATACACACCAAATATTAAATATATCTAGATCGAGGGCACCACATATGAATGGGCCAACCCCACGATTTTAATTGCATCTCACTATCTGTGAATTTTGATAAATAAAGCTTGATTTTTAAATAAAAACTCCCTCCGTAAACAAATATAAGAGCATTTAGATTACTCCCTCCATCACAGTTTATAAGGCATGCACGTGTACCTAGATCGTCAATTTGAATTATATAAAATATGTTGTTTAACATAAAGATTATATCATTAGAAAGTAGAACATCTAAAATTTCTAATGATATATTTTTTGTAATATATGCCTCTTATTAAGTTGATCAAATTGATGACCTAGATACACGTGCCGGACTTATAAACTGAAACGGAGGGAGTACTAAAGTAGTGATCTAAACACTCTTATATTTGTTTACAGAGGGAGTATCTTTAAATGAACTCCTATACACACCAAATTTGAAATATATCTATCTTCCAATGAATCCCTAAAAAAATCTAGGTTGCAAAGAAGTGACCTCTTTTTACAAAGTAGTTTGAAATACATGTGTTCAATCTATTTTTTCTTAGATCTTGAATCGTTGGCATTTGATTAAGAACTGTTTTATAATGTTCCACCATGTTTTTGCACCCGAGCTCAAATGAATCACATTTATGGAAAAAAAATTAAAAAATAACCAAAAGAATCTGCATAATTTATGACAATTTTTAACAAATGTTTTAAGAGCTTGCAAAATTTTATCATGAAATTACATTTGTGGAAATCGTGGCAAAAAAATAAATTGATACCCTAAAAATGCTACTTCAGAGGGCATACTGGAACATCAATTTAGTCTTTTATGCCAAAACTTCCAAAAATGTGATTTCAATGTGAAATTTCGCATTCTCTGTACATCAACAATGACTCGACGAAGATCATCATCGGGCACATCGTCTGGTTCCTCTTGATCTTCAGCTTCCCCCATTGCAGCATCAACGTATTCAGGGAGCGGGTAGTTGTCATCATCCTCTTCTTTTTTCATTGTATTCCATCATAACCCCTCTTTTTCCGTGCTTGGTCCAAACATTATAGTGTGGCATAAAATCCTTCTCAAGCAGGTGAAAGTGAAGGGTTTTAGAGTTGGAGAAAACCTTCGTATTCCTACAGACAGTACATGGACAATGCATAAAACTATTCTGCTTGTTTGCCTCAGCCGCTTTGAGAAAATATACAGACCCTTAATATACTCGGAGGTGCGCCGGTCCATCTGCATGCGTTAAAAACCATTACAACATATCATGAATAGAGAAGTGATCAAATTAATTAATAGAAATTCATCATCACATTAAAGCCAAAGTACAATAGTGACCAAAATAAATACATAACGTTCATACATAGTTTTCATTATTGAACAACATATAGCTCTCTAGAGCATCTAACTAAAACACACATTGAGACTACAAAATTTAAATGCAACATAAAATGCAATTATAACGCAACTAAGGTACCAATTGATCCAACGGCATAATGATACCAAGCCTTAGTATGAATGTCATATTTTTTAATCTTTCTAATCTTCAAGCGCATTGCATCCATCTTATTCTTATGATCGTTGACGACATCGACAACATTCAACTCCAATTTCATCTTCTCGTCTTCAACTCTTTGTAATTTTTCTTTCAAGTAATTGTTTTTTTCAACCAAATTTAACTTCTCGACAAGAATTTCTATGTCGGTTGGAATTCCGGTTCACATACCTCCTAGATTAAAAAATCTATGTCACGTTGGTCGGTATAATTGTCATAAACACTAAATAAAACAAATAGTTATAAAAGATAATATATAGCACACCCGAATCATATACAGGACGAGGGCCGACGGATGCGGATACCACCATCGCACTATATAATAACAAACAATAATAAAAGTAAGAAAATTACGCAAGTAGCTATCTAAATCATACAAGTAAGAACTTTTTTATTTTAGAAAGAAGATAAGAAGAAGAGGCTAACCACGATGGTGCCGGCGCCGAGATGGGTGCGGGCGATCGACGGCGGTGAGGACGGAGACAGGACAGGACGGACCGCCAAATCTAGACAAATCTTGAGTAAAATGGAGCTTGGACAAGGAGCTTCGAGAGGCGAAAGATTAAGTATGGCTCGGACATTTCATCGAACACCTCATGTGCATAGAAGGTGAGCTAGAACACCACAAAGCTCGCGGGCAGGGGGTATATATAGGCCAACCATTGGTCCCGATTTATGGCTGAAACTGGGACTAAAGGACACCATTTGATTCCAGTTCCAGCCACAAATTGGAATCAATGGTTGTGGGCCAAAAGCGAGGTCCATTGGTTTTAGTTCGTGTCTGAAACCGAGACCAAAGGGTTAGACGAACCGGGATCAATGGTCCACGAGGCCCGGCCGACGCCCTGACCTCACGAACCGGGACCGATGCTTTCATGGGTCCCGATTCGTGAGTGAACCGGAATTAATGAAATTTCAGGCCTGAACCAAAGCCCCGTTTTCTACTAGCGGGATCGCCTTGACACGGCACTGGAAGTACTCTTCCTAGAACCTAACGTTCAGAGTCTGATATGTAAACACGGTATATCTATGTTGTACTAGAACTTCGATAGTTGTAGTGTCCAAGAAAAATAAAGACAAAGGGGAAGTTAAGACGTGGAAGTGGCCATCAGATAGTCAATCCCAAACATTATATTGGACCGATAGGAGCTTGAATCAAAAAGTCTAAATATATGGACAACTTGAAAAACTGGAAGGAGTTCAGTTCAACCATATAATTAAAGCAGACATCAACTCCTGAATAGTGAATTTGATGAAATAGATGGACAAGTGAACAGAGTATATGTATAACTTTCTACAAGTTCTTTGGCTTGCGCCTTAGCTCAGTCATAATTGATGGGAACTTGTGATCAAATAATAGAAGTTCTTAGCGCTTTTGTCATTGTTTTTTACGTTTTCTTATATCGCGGGATTTTCCTGTTTCATTGTTTCATTGTTTCTTTTCTGTTTATTTTTGTTTTCTTTACTTTTTAGTTCAATAAATAGAGACATGTTTAAATAGTTTTGATTATTTGAACTGGGGTAAACTGCTCATATTTTTTTTAAATATTGAAGAATTTTGGATAGACGAACATTTTTATTCAAATGTAAGAATACCTTTGAAAATCAGACAAAGCAGTTTGTGACCTGTTTGAGGTAGCAGTAAGCAGTTCCTTCCCTTTGATAAATACACGTAAATTTAAATGTGTCTTCTAAACTATGATGAAGGGAGTAGGAATGTACACAATGAAGGCAAAAAGATTGAGATTACCATTGAAAAAGGACGCGGAGAGCTATAGGTTTTAAATATTGCGGCAAGCTGTATGTCCCAAACACGATTGTGTAATGTCGCGACTACACATGAATAAATGAGATTTGAGGGCCAATGGTGCATGTAGGGAAACGAATGATACGAACCATAGCACACAAGAAATAGTGGGAAACAGAGGACCAGTTTAGGTCACGAAGATATTCACTTCCATCATGGATCAAGGCACTCTGATCTGCTCCCACAGGATTATAGACCCACATCATGGCTACCACTAGTTTCGATTTGTGATACAAACCTGAACTAAATGGGTTCATAGGACTCCAGTCTGACGTCAGCCTCGCAACATACCATTAATCCCGGTTTGTATCACAAACCGGGACTAAAGGTACAAAATGAACCGGGACTAAAGATGCCCCGTGCCGTCAACCGCTCCTAGCCGTTGGAACCGGAACTATTGATCACATTAGTTTCAGGCCGAAATCAAATTGGGACTAAAGAATCAAACGCAAGGTCTGTTTTCTAGTACTATAAATCTTGTCTATTGTTGAAATTCACGTAAATTTAACCGTGCCTTCTAAACCGTGACGGAGAAAGTATAAAAAACGAGGTAAAAGTTAAAGCACCGTGCCTATATGTTTTCGGATTATTTGATTTTCGTAACATGACTTATAAACCGAGACGAAGGAAGTAGTGATTTTACATAGGTTCACACACTTAGCGTTGTTTCTTCATCGGGTCACCATAATGCCCTCTTTCCTCTTTAATTGCTTTGACATATCATTTTTTTGCCTATATAGAGCACCGGTGCACTGGGAAGGGTCTAAAAGAAAGATTTTCTATTTTGTTGACTTGCTAGAAAAAATGAACCGGGACTAAAGATGACCTCCGCACCTGACCGCTCCTAGCCGTTGGAACTGGAACTAATGATCACATTAGCTTCGGGCCAAAATCAAACCGGGACTAACGAATCAAACGTAAGGTCTATTTTCTACTACTACAAATCTTGTCTATTGTTGAAATGCACGTAAATTTAACCGTGTCTTCTAAACCGTGACGGAGGGAGTATACAAAAAATAAGGTGAAAGTTAATGCACCGTGCCTATATGTTTTGTGATTATTTGATTTTCGTAAGATGACTTATAAACCAAGACGGAGGGAGTAGTGATTTTACATAAGTTCGCACGCTTAGCGTTGTTTCTTCCTCGGTTCACCATAATGGCCCTTTTCCTCTTTAATTGTATTTTCATATCATTTTTCTGCCTATATGGAGCACCGGTGCACTGGGAAGGGTCTAAAAGAAAGATTTTCTATTTTGTTGACTTGCTAGAAAAAATGAACCGGGACTAAAGATGCCCCCTGCCCCGAACGCTCCTGGCCGTTGGGACCAGGACTAGTGATCATATTAGTTTCGGGCCGAAATCAAACCGGGACTAACGAATCAAACGTAAGGTCTGTTTTCTACTATTATAGATCTTGTCTATTGTTGAAATACACGTAAATTTAACCGTATCTTCTAAACCGTGACGGAGGGAGTATAAAAAAATAAGGTGAAAGTTAATGCACCGTGCCTGTATGTTTTGGGTTTATTTGATTTTCGTAAGATGACTTATAAACGAGACGGAGGGAGTAGTGATTTTACATAGGTTCACACGCTTAGCGTTGTTTCTTCATCGGGTCACCGTAGTGCCCTCTTTTCTCTTTAATTGCTTTGCCATATCATTTTTTTGCCTATATGGAGCACCGGTGCACTGGGAAGGGTCTAAAAGAAAGATTTTCTATTTTGTTGACTTGCTAGAAAAAATGAACCGGGACTAAAGATGCCCCCTGCCCCCGAACGCTCCTGGCCGTTGGAACCGGAACTAATGGTCACATTAGCTTCGGGCCGAAATCAAACCGGGACTAACGAATCAAACGTAAGGTCTGTTTTCTACTACTACAAATCTTGTCTATTGTTGAAATGCACGTAAATTTAACCGTGTCTTCTAAACCGTGACGGAGGGAGTATAACTAAAGAGGTGAAAGTTAATGCACCGTGCCTGTATGTTTTGGGTTTATTTGATTTTCGTAAGATGACTTATAAACGAGACGGAGGGAGTAGTGATTTTACATAGGTTCACACGCTTAGCGTTGTTTCTTCCTCGGGTCACCGTAGTGCCATCTTTTCTCTTTAATTGCTTTGCCATATCATTTTTTTGCCTATATGGAGCACCGGTGCACTGGGAAGGGTCTAAAAGAAAGATTTTCTAATTCGTGGACTTGCTAGAAAAAAAACATTTTCTAACCGGGTTGCGGTCGGTGTCATCAATTACATCCCGGGAGAATTGCGCGTGGAAGAACAACCGACGAAGAACGAGCGGTGGTCACGGATTAATCACAGTTATTACAATGCGAGCGGTGATTGTTGGCATTCTGTATTGATTGATCACTTTGTTTGTTTCAACTTCCAACGTGCATGGATGCGCATGCTTCGCTCTCCCCGAGCAGTTGCGAGCTTACAAGTTACGACTCCACAAAGCGTTCTCTCACGCCGGCGTGCCACTACCATCCCCCCCGCACAGCCTTCGCCATGTCTAATGCCTACACAAACCTCACCGATGCCGTGCGCTTGGTCCGGCCCCTCAAGATCGACGGCTACAGCGCGAGCACGACCATGTGCACTCAGACGATGCTCGGTTTTCCCGACGGTTGCATCAAATCCAGATGGAACGTCGGCGGCTACGAGTGGGAAATCGAGTTGTATCCCGCGACGCAGGTGTTCAGTGTCCACTCCAGTTCCAGTCAGCCATTGTACGTTCTTGGGTCTTGGTGTTGGGACTGCTCTCTCTCTCTGTGTTGGGACTGCTCTCTCTCTCTCAACTGGACGAAGGAAGAAGAAGAACGAGCTGAACACACGATAGTTTCCGGCTGCGCGTACAGCCTTTGAACTCAGCTCATACTGATTCACACAGGTACAAACTCAGAGTACAATCGCTTTTGTAGCTCTTGGAAACGCAGCGCACACTGCCCCATCGGCCACTAACGGCACGACGCACGACCCGTAGAAGTGCTCCACTATCGCTGGCCATCAAACTCATTAACGTACGCGGAAGGAGCGTTTGCTCGCATGGTCCACGTTGCATTAGGAGCAGTGCTCGGTGAAAAGAATGCATTAAAAGGTAGGGGAAAAGAACGCGCTGTTTTGCTTCCCATCGTACGCAACCTCCCCTCTCCCTCGCTCTTTCCACCGGGCGGCGGCCGCACCACCCCACCTCGCGCGCAGAGCTCCGGACGGCCGCCGGTTCCGAGCGTCTCCCTCTGCCTCAAGCTCCGGAACCCTAGGGTCTCTCCCCCACTCGGCCCGCCTCTCCGGTGAGATGCCGCTAACCCACATCGCCTTCCCCGACGCAGCTAATGGAAAGGAGGGACAACTTCCTCCGCCCCCGGCCCCCGACGACGCCGCGACCGCCGGCAGGAGCACCAGGTTCCCCGCCGTCGGGGACACGGGCCACCTCACCTCCTCTTCCATCGCGGGCGACCTTCTCGGCTTCCTGGGCCAGATCCATGCGGCCTGCAAGCCCCACGAGCCTCTCGGTGAGCTCAGCCACACCCTAAGCATTGTTGCTTCCATCTAGTGTTATGCATTTTGTGCAACGCCGGTGACATGCAAATCAAACCAAGTTAACACGTCGTAACTTCAGTACATCGGGAAGTGGACGTGCAAAGTAGATCCTGATTATTAGTGCCTAAATCCTACAGAGGAAGAGTAACTATACTTCTTGCATCTTTCAGTTTTATGATGATATTCAACCATGCTGTAATTTATCTTACCACTTGGGTATGTGCTAAATTTTCGTAGAAACTTAGATAGAGGCACATTCCAGCAGTACTATCTGACAGTTGGATTGTGTATTCATTTGGTATGTTGCAAAAATGGATGATTGTCTTAGACCCTGCAGTCAGACCCTTCGAATTAAGTAATCGCCGAGTCAACATGCACAAGTGTATGTCCGATAGAATTCATGATGCTCTTTTCAATTCTCTGAACAAATTATTCAGCTCCTGGCATTGCCAATCCAGTGACGACCATGCCTTTTTCGATCATAATGATGGAGAAACTTTCTAAGTTTCCTTTCTGATTGCATCATCTATAGAACCAATGGACATGGACCATTTTGTTCAGTGCTCGAGTTACTTAGATCTCATGGTCTTTTCAGGTTTCTGACATTGATTTTGCCATAGAGATAGTAGGATCAGATATATATATAGTGCGAGAAGTAGATGGTCTTGCCATGAGCTCTCGTAATGTATGGCCGTCGCCTGAGGAAAGGAAGAAGGTTTGTCTTCTGGACAAACTGTTTTCGCACACTTATATTCTGACTTTTCAAGGATACATTTATAGAAAAAATATATTTATCGCATTTTTTTATCATTTGTGGACATTTTATTGTTGGGATCTTCATCTTAAAGGATTGTATAATCACTTATTAATTCTTTTGCACCAAGATGTGGATCTAAGTGGCTTTAACCCTTTTACTTTATATCCAGGTGGCTGTAAATTTGTTAACGCTTAATGTTACCGCGGTTGGGGTCCATCATCCAGTACTCCGTTTGCAGGAGGTGGACCTGAAAGATTCTTAGTCAGGGGAGGAAGTACCAATGATGTCAGGCCTATAGAATGGACACCAGGAACCATTTGTTATTAGTTGATGGGTTCTGTTGTTTCTATTTGTTAGCAGAAATTCAGTGATTCGTAGTCGTTTACATGGTACAACCTTTCTACACCAAATGCACCTCACCCATCATATGATGACAACAAACCTTCTTCCTTTCTTTAGGTAAAAGTACTGTTTGCAAACTGATCATCAAACAGCTATGCGATCAGTGTATAGTTGTTACTCAGGTTTTTTGTATTACAGCTCTAGTTATGCTTCTTATGATATTTGGACCATCCATTCTTTCTTGACAAAGTTACTAATAGTTTATTTCTCCTGTTTTATATGTGTGTAGTGTCATTAACTATGCATTCAATTTTTTTATCAACATCCCTTGCTATAATTTTATTGTAATCGTATGATGCGTACAATCTCTCAAGCAATAAGAATTTTGATCTGAAATATCACAAGAAATAGTTTAAGGGTGCATTCCCATCTTGGTATTTGTTGTTGACATCAACATTTTTTCCATGTTAATTGTTTAGTTTAACTTGTTGTTACAGATTGCATTTTTTATATTTCTATGTATATTCCTTTTAACTAACATATCATTCTATTGTTATATCAGTAGCTATAACCGTTTAATACTCTTTTGGGACAATGAATCATATTCACATATTTAGTTGTCATGAACGCATGATCCATTAGAGGAATTACCTTTCAAGCAATCTGTTTATTGTGCATTTTTGGTGAGGTTTACAACGAGTCATGGGAGTAGCGCATGAGAGGCGAAGGCGACAACGGCAACGATTTCAATCGGTGGTACGCCTCCTTGTTGGAGGCGATGGCGTGATCCGGCCGTGCCACCTGACACCTGCTTCCTGACCGTGCTACTACACCAACACTTACCCGTTTGTATCACCTTTTGCTTGGCACTGGACTTTCGCTGTCAGGCCAAGAAGGAGGGCGACACAGACGACATCTTTGCAGGAATGAGTTTCCACAAAGGAATCGGAGTGGGAGGAGCAGATAAGCTGGGCATGGTGATGACGTTCGGGGGCTCATCCGCGTCGTTGGAAGCAAGGATGGATGAGGTGGCGGGGCTCAACCTCAGTCGTCTAGCAGTCACTTGGTATACTTATGTCTCCTCTGTCTGTTTCTAGAAATCTTATATTCTTCCATAATCGTTTACAAATATGTGAGAACAAGTCATGAGAGCTTAATTCTATTAAGCACCAATATATCACGCTCATCAAATCAGCCTATCATCACTTGCTGAATTCGTTTTCTTATTTCTTCAACCAACAACTTGCACCTGACTATGCTATCGCATATGATGTGGTTTATTCTCACGTGAACAACCAATATATTTAGTTGAAGAGGCTCTCGTCGCTTGCATGCAAATGCATCACACACTCATCGCTTGCATGCAGATGCATCACAAAAATAACAAAAGGGCGGTTAGGCAGACACGTCCAACAACTAGTGCATGCAAACCAGCACGGAGCTCCACATGACTCGGCCAAAAATAACTACGCACATAACTAACTACGGCGCCAACGGACTGCGACTCACACTCGATCAAGGACGCAGCCGCGCATTGGCGTCCGGTCTATATCTACACATACCCACATGACCGTGACCTAGCCCGCTGATCCGACCCAACGCACCGACGTCGATCGCACCGTCACGGCTCCGACCTGGCGCATCGACGCCGCTCGCACTGTGCTTCGTCACGACTTATTCCCAACACTTGACAGGAACACCCCCATTTCAGTTCAAGATAGAGCGAGCAGTCGGCCATACTATTCGGACCCCAAACGAGCTACGTCATGGCTACTCTAGCCTGTCGGCTCGTAGATCCGAGCGGCGTACTCCAACCATCCGAAGAAAGAAACGTCTCTCACGTCTTCTCGCGTCATAAGGATTGCTCAGTTGCACTGATGCTAGTCGAAAGACGTGATTTAGAAGCTTCGGGCTATCTCAGGGATGATTGTTTTGTTTGGCATTGCAATGCGCCGTCACGGTGCTCCGAGAATTACCGTTACAAACTATCGATCCCATCTGAGGAAGTCCCCGCACAGCCGCCATCCACCAACTTGCACCAGCACCTCGGCGAACTCCTGCATGCAGAGCGGGACGGGGGCGGACGTCACCTTTATCGTCTCCGGCGAGTCATTTCCTGCGCACAAGGACATTCTCTCTTCAAGGTCACCGGTCTTCATGGCAGAGTTCTATGGAGAGATGGAGGAGATGCTCTCGGATCGAGTCGTGATTGAGGACATGGAGGCGGCAGCATTCAGGGCCATGCCGCACTTCATCTACACCGATACGGTTCCTGAACTTGACCAGGAGCTGGAAGCCGTGGCCACGATGGCTCAGCATCTGCTTGCGGCCGCTGACAGGTATGGATTGGACATGCTCAAGCTGATTTGTGAAATCAAGCTGTCCGGTGGCATCACCGTCGACACGGCAGCGACCACTCTTGCTCTGGCGGAGCAGCTCAACTGTTCGCAGCTCAAGGCCAAGTGCGTCGACTTCATCCTCAGCACTCCCGCAGTCCTAGATGCCGTCCTGGCGACCGAGGGGTATAAGCACCTGGCGGCAAGCTGCCCTTTAGTGCTGGCCGACCTTCTCAAGTCTGCCCATGGGAGAAAGAGTTGAAGGGTATAAACTACAGTACAGTGCTGAAGTTTCAGGACTTGACGATGCATTGTTTCTGTCTGTGCGTATTGATTCGTAATGCCCTTCTAAAATGTACACCCTTTTTACCGAAATATATCTTGTTAACGCAACTGTAGTTCAGCTACTCCAGCAACATATATCTCGATACAGAGGGATTACTATCAGTTTGTCATCTATGTTTTCTTTAACTTAAATTACTACAGAGGGATAACTGTAGTAATTTGCAATGTTTCGTTTTGTTGATGAAACCAGGGTTTTAATCCTTTATATCAAAAAGAAATGCATGATGAGCAAGTTGGTTCTTGTACTGCTTAATTCTCGTCAAATTTGATGCTATTAAGTGCTGAATGGTTCAAGATTTGGATACAAATGTCCGCGGATCTGGAAGTGGCCCTCTGTTTTTATTACAATGGATAGATATTCAGCTAACCACCTAACCAATTCAACTAGGACTCGTGGACTCCAGGATGCATCGTGAAGGTGTCCTTTCAAGGCACAGGACAATTGCGCTTAACACCCTTCCTTAATCATAACTTTATTAAGTTGAGATTATTTTTGTAGTTTTCAAAAACTTCTTGTAGCCAAAGGTTTTGTGAATCCATCTGCAATTTGATATCTTGGAATGCACAAGCCGGATGTCAAGTTGCTTCTTTGCAACTCTTTAAACCAGAGATTTAATATTTCTATCGAAAAAGTTAAAGAACCTTATAGACAGCCTAACATTCTTGCAGAATATATAGCTTTCCAATTAAAAAATAGAGTTTCATTCCGAAAGGCAATGAAAAAAGCCATTGAATTAACTAAAAAAGCAGATATAAGGGGAGTAAAAGTAAAAATTGCGGGTCGTCTCGGAGGAAAAGAAATTGCACGTGCCGAATCCATTAAAAGGGGCAGACTTCCCCTCCAAACAATCCGCGCTAAAATTGATTATTGCTGCTATCCAATTCGAACTATCTATGGAGTATTAGGTGTAAAAATTTGGATATTCGTAGACGAAGAATAACTAATCTTGTCTTCGAATTCTGTCCATTGATAGAATAAAAAATGACAAGAGACTTTTTTCCTGAAATCCCTGCAAAAGAAGAAATTCTACCTCTTTCTATAAGATTTAATGAAAATTGATAAATCATTTAATATAATTGCTATGCTTAGTGTGTGACTCGTTATTTTTTTTTTCTTTTTTAAAGAAAAAAACTTAGTAATTATAGAAAATTAACT